>NW_027648641.1:0-176310 GCF_051294905.1 Botryllus schlosseri
TCGGTATGAGTAGAAGTTGACGGTAGCTATGGTAATCTGTGATACGAAGATTTCATTCCGTTTATGTACTAAGTGACATACCTCAAACGTTGCTCAAATGCTGCCTTGCGGTACCAGGCATCCATAGATTGCATGGTTTATAGACTTTAGAATTACTAAAATGAATTAAGATTCCATATACTTACTGGCCCTCTTGTATATTTTAGGTGTATGGCATCACTACAGCGAGATTGAAGATATGTCTTGTTTCGCAACCGCAAATATCAAGCAGACTTCGCAAAGGGACCACGGAGATTCTAGTCGAGTAAATGAGGAGACCCAATACTTTGAGGAGAAACAATTCCACTCTATGCCGGTACCTAACGGCGTTTGTGCGGTTGGAGACGTGTCTGGCAGTGTGAAGATCTTTCGCTACCCATGCATTGCATCAAACGCTCTGCAAACTGCCGCTAGGTATGCATGTGTTAATCACATTTGCCCGTATAGAGCAATATCGATTGCAACGCCATTGCGGGTGATCATTCCTGTCCGCAGAAATGATTGCCCTGCAGCAGCCCAGATAACCGTTTTCAATTAATTTGTTCAGAACCTTTCACTCCGCTGTCACCGGTATCTGTTCCTACGAAAGTAAACTGTACGCGGTTGGTAATGATGATCGGAATATCGTCCAATTCAAAGCGGCGCAACGAAAAGAAAAAAGCTAGCTCTGGCCAGCAAGTCGGATATCGATTGTAGCGCTGCCAGACAGTTAATTTTGATTGCGTAACTTCGGCAGTATGATGATGGCGTAAATTTCGTTCAGTCATTCCTAACATTTGCGACACGGGAGATGTTGTAACTATATGATCTATGGAAAGAGGTTTATTTTGCTCTGTGCTGTACAGATCATACATAGATCTTGGAATGACTTTCAACCAGGCCTATTAACATATTTTCAGCACCCAAAAACGGACATTTTTACCAGCAAGTAAAGCGGAAGTAGAATTTGTTACGTTTGAGTTTGATGGTGTTATACATTTTCCTGGTAGTTGCAGGCAAAAGTAGGAAAGACAACAAATAAAATTTTATTTTCAGATTCAGCTCATTGGTGCGATTGACAAAAGTTAAGGGAACCGCACAGTACTCGCGTGCTTAATCTCAAACAATAAATTTGGTTTGTCGTTTTTGTGTCTGTTTTTGCCTGCAATTTTGATTAAGAAATATAAAGCATCATTAGACTCAAATTTAGTGGGAATTGTGCTCATTTTGGTTACCGAAAATATGGTAATTATGCCTAGACATCAGTTCTGGCTTCCCTAGCTCAGTTCTGGCTTCCCACCATTGGCATATCTGCCAAGCGGATGAACCAAATGTCTGAACCTCTTCTACTGAGCAGATATACAATATCGGTAAGATATTACCAACCTGTTTCAAGACGGTCATCCCACGTACGTCACTGCACAAGACGTACCATACCATAACAGTCAAACCGACTCCAGATTGGGCCTAATTATACCTGTACCCAATGACGGCCAAGACAGAAGTATATTCACGAATGATATGTGTGAGTTAAGTGTGTGTCTTGATCTCCGGGCTCCGGGGAGCCTCTGAGACTGGCACGCGCAACCATAATGCGTTCCGTGGAACACCTGTGTAGAACCACTGTCTTAACAATACCATAGCGACCTTCCGCACATAAACTTCTTCATGAAATTGGCGTGAATTTAAAAACTGCTTGAAACATGTTTGCCGTTTTCAAATATGAATCGCTTCTGGCAATCATCGTGTTGTAGCCTATTAGTTCCGTGTCTCACATGGGAATTGGATAGCGCATTTTCCCGTGGTATTTGTCTCTAACTTCTTGACATTGTCATCATCTAAGCTGCGACGGGTAACGATATATGACTGACTTGTAGTATCGTTAGCGCGGAAAAGAGTGATTTATCTACCTGCTCGAAGCGGAGGCCACACAGCTGCCTGGAACGCAAACAAATGCATATTAATATTTGTTTAATCACGGTAACAATTTGCCTTAATAAATACAGCATCGAACAACAAATATTGAAGAAATAGCAAGTGATTTTTACAACTTAGCTCACAACAAAATTGAACGGTTATACGGAAGCACAGCCTATATATATTTCAGACGGGAGTATTTTCCCGCGACTCCGCAATCGGTGCCGGATCCCGAGAAGGCAAAAATACACCTGATAAAATGGAAGGCGGGTTCCGAGCTAGCTTGCGGTATGTTTGCAGGGATATAGTGCTGTTTTAACTCGGGTATTTGTCGCGGGTAGATCGAAAGGCTGAGTCGTTCGAGAATGTTCTCTCTGTCGCCGAGTGATCCGCGTAGGATATAGATGACGATTCATGTGCATGACATGCGGTGAGTACATGTACGTACACACTGGAGCTTGTGGAGACGGAACCTTTAATCTAAGTTTGCATTGTGTTATGACGGACTGCATGACTCATAACAGTACTGATATGGTTGCTATGCCTCTTTCTTCTGTTGTCGATAACAGTTCTAGTTGCAGCTCTGGTTCTTGCATTCTGGCGCCTGTGCCGATTTGATTTCACCAGCTCCCTATCACCGTACTTCCGGCAACAGCCGCCGCATATAAGAGTGATCACGTCGCATAGAAAATCGAAACTTGACCTTCTAAATTCCTGGTGGCAAGCATTGTATACTATCACGTTGACGAAGCTTCCGCAGGCTAGTATATAATATCCAAAAAACATAAAATTCCCCGGATTCTCATCCATGCATAAAACATTTTCAATAGCTGTGAGTAGATTTACCATCGCAAGCATCATGGGCATCACAGTCGCTGTAAGTAGGATCAAAACTGCCGTGACGGTGCGCATCATATCTCTTTCCGCGCGTCCGCTTGTTTTTGTTAAGTTGGATGCTCTTTTACGCGCAGCGTTCATGGATCGAAGCATCCCCCGACTATAAAAAGCAGTCAGTATCGTCAAGGTCCATGTAGTAACGAAGGGTAGTCCCCAAACGAAAAATATGTAGCAGAAGATATAAGTGTAGACCAGAAGACGACCCTGTATTAAGAGTAACTGGTGAATTCGCGTAGCTGCTAGTTCACACTTTTATGGTCTGTCTGTCAAGCATCTTCGCAGAGTGCGTAGAAATACACAGATTTTTGGATACAAACAAGGATTTAAATCGAAGTGGCTCACAGCGCCTCCTAGGTAGTCCATATGTGTATACGCAACATAAGGACACATTTTGTAGAATGCTACTCTTAGGAAGCGTTCTCAAGTACACAATTGAACTGTACTCTTGTCGAACACGTGTCACCCGTTGAGATAAACTGCTTGTAACGTAAAGAAGTGCCAAGTTCGAATGGCGTGCGGCATTTCTGGCAAAATATTCGACTGAACATATTTTCGCGCTTCGCGCGATCTTCCTCCAGATCATGATTGTTGTTCCGCGTAAAATCCTAATTAATCGAGACGTCTCTTGACATTCATAACCTTATATGCCATCAAACTATATGTTGCGGTCGCAAACTATTTGGTCGTAATTTTTATTATTTCTTTTGATATGAAGATAAGGTTGGCGCGAAAGTTTTTACTATAATCAGGAAGGGCGTGTCTAAATAAGTTTGAGAACCACTGCATTGGAGTTTAAACGAAAAGTATAGGTCGCACATCGTAGCTGGCTAGATTACAATAACTATAGCTCTCGAAACGTAGCAATAGTATTGCGAAGTAGAGGTAGACCAGAGGTCTCAAACTCAACTGTACTCACGGGCCAATTTCCTAGTTTTGATGACGCCGCGGGCCGAAGCATCAATAATAGGGATATTCAATGGACTTATTGGACGGTACCTTGCAGACAGGCATTCCAAAACCATCGTGGAAATGTAATTTACTATTTTACTATTAAAGCTTGACACGGTAAAAAATCACATTTTCAAATATTTGAATAAAATTGTTTTTGTGCCGTGCAGAATTTTTTTAATTATTGAGTTATAGACAGCATGTGAGAGGATGCATCATGACATCGTAAAAATATTGCAACTAGTGGACCTTTGACGAGCAACAGCGTTACGTAGAATATTTTAGAATGTACCGAAGGATGATCTGATATCAGAGCATTTGAGCGGTGTAGCCTAATCCTGGTTTCATATAGTCGTGATAACTAATAAAATAATATAATCATTATCGAGCTATAGTAATAGCATTGCTTTCTGAACCTTCTTTAGCGATCCTACCCCTTGTGCTTCCAATAAGATTTTTCGTACAGCCCCTGTCCATTTTCAACACAATTTCCGATGGTACCTATATTAAAATAAGAAAGGCCATTCACAAAATCGCGCGTAGCGCAAAGATTATATTCCAGTTGAATGAATTGGCCAAGAAAATATTCCACAGCATATAGGCCTACAAATTTTACAATGCATCTCGTACACCCTCAGAACCCCTGGAATAGAAATGTCCAATCGGCGAAGGATTCGTTGGTGTTACAGCTGTAGAGCGTACTACAACCTTACTCGCCACCCATAATAACATGGATGAAGAGAACAAATAACATACAGCATGTAACCAACTATACGTTACGGGGGTCACAGAATACCAATGGTTGCCATACTGACCTGAGTAGATAGCTGCATACCCTACGCAACGCAAGCTACGACCTTTTGATATATTACTATTCCCCATGACAGTTTCAAAGATTGTTGCGTCCGTAGGATTACCAAGTCACCATTCCGAGTCGCAAGTCCTTCTCCGATTTCAGCGTTTGACCCGACTCAACTCGAGTCATTTTTATTTAATCACCTAGTCAATCCGAAATCGAGTAATTTTACGACCAGGTCGCACCAAACCAAATCACAATTTCCAGTCACGAATCATCAACGGGTCACGTTTTATCATCATTAACTAGAAATGATACGTAATAGCTGATCTTCTACCGCATGCGGGTAGCTATTAAAAGTGATGTGATAGTGACGTTTGTTGAGAGTTCAATGATTGTTATAGTAGTTTTAGCGTGACCTTTAAGTTCTTGTATCTAAAAAAGATCTATGGCAATTGAACATATTGTTGAATACTTAAAATTCCGCACAAAATGCTCTAGCGGGCCGCATGCGGTGTGTTGGAGACCTGTGAGGTAGACTATCGCACAAACAAGATACATCATGAAATCAATTGCTATCCGATACGCTGGCATATGATGCATGTAGGTAAATTTCCTATTTATTTACATACCTGCGACCGATATGCCACTATTGGAAGATAAGAGAAGGTGGCATAGTAGAGTGCATATGTAACGTACTGAGGTGCTGCCAATGATAGAGACGACACAGTCACTGCGAACAACCAAACAAATATCACAAGGATTGTCGCTCTTCTGGGCGTCATCAAGTCTCCGACACGGTATTTCATCGGCCACCGCACCGATAAATAGCTGTCCAAACTCAAGAGAAGCACGCTGCAAACAGTGTTTAGCCGGATTATTCAATTCGCCATAGGTAGGATTTGCGAGAAAAATCAGCGACCTACCTGTACACCGTAACGACCTGTGACAGAATGGCGCAGACACCGAAAAACGACGCTTCCAAGCGATCCGGCTCCCCTATTCGGGATGTATCGAGTTGCATGAGGTCTCTGTCGTCGTAGTAGATCTCGTGAGTGAGGTTTGATGCAACGTTTGGCAACACAAACGTGCCATTAACAAGGTCTGCATAAATCATGAATGCGAGGTATTCGATATCGCCCAAACAGAGTTGTATAAAAAAGTGAGTTAAACAGGATTGAACTCGAAAATGAACAGTGAACGCAATGACTAGGACTCGGACTCGAACCGTTGAACCCTGACTTGGACTCGACTTGACTTGAGTCAAAATTATAAAAGTAGAATTCACTTGTGACTCGGGACCTTGTGACTTTGTTAAAACTCGGTTTGTTTGTTTTTGGGTATTCATGTTGTTTGTCGACTGCTGTGGTCATTTACACCAGGCCTATATTCTTGATATTTTCCGTAACTGCCGACTTATAGCACGGCCCACCTCCAGGCTTTTGTAAGACACCGCTGACGCGGATTAGGTGGCGAGGAGGGTTAAAACTCGGTCATGATGGTATAAATTAGGGGTCGGAAACCTTTCGTATGCGGCGTGCCAGAATGTCAACAAATGCGGAATTATTACCAACTCGCGAGCTAAACATTTTTAATTTCATATTTAGCGTTTCAAGCAAGGAGTCCCACCAGCCGCTAATACCTGCTGGCCCGGTGATGAAAATCTGCTACCCCTGTATCATGCAAGGTAGTCGTTGCTTCAGATACATTGGAATCGCTGACACGTACCAGACGAAACTAAAAGATTACACTGGTCAACAAATTGACTTTTTTTTAGGCAGAACCTCTGAGAGCCGTTTCTGGGTTTTTAAGGTTGCTGATTACGAATATCACATTAGTTTTGTCAGATTGGCTCTTTGTCAGAAGATATTCATACCCCTGAAAAAAAAAATACTGAATTTACCCTTAAATATTTCACTTGGTAGGAAGAAAATCGTGTTTTTTCTAATTTTATACTGCGCATAAATAACTAATTTACTCTGAAGAACTCTCATGTCATTCTCAGTCATTCTATAAATATTAACATGACACGATGCGAAATATTTGTTTGTCAAAAAAGCAGTTTGTCAAGCCTAAAAATTGTACTTTTGCACAACGGAAATACATATTCTCCTGTATCGATTGGTCATTCTACTATGAATAAAGAGGAGGATAAAACTATAAAATTTGTCCTTGGAAGGCTTAACTGCAATACTCATATGCGTCTCCATTCTTTTCCCTGGTAAATGGATAATTTTCCGCTGAGTCAACAAAGTGGGTATACCTAGTAACCCTATGAAAGAGAAGCTTAAATCTGGTATCTGGTATATTCGAATACCAATGAAAGATTCCAATGTCACATTAGGAAGGAGTTCACTGCATGTAATTTCTCCTAAGATGTAGTAAATAAAACTTTTTAGATGATCGCAAAGCACCAAACCACAAACAGTTGGTCCGAAAATTCGTATCTGCATATCAAACACTTGAGCACAAACATGAGCATAAAAGTTCACTTCCTGTTCAGAAATCTTGATATATTTCCTGATCATCTTGTTGATAAGCAAGGGAAGAGGCTCTACCAAGACATCAGAACAACAAAAGGCCTAGGCCAAGGTGGGTGTCTGATTCCATAGACAACTCCTAGTCGCTTCGACATCTTCCTGTCTTTTCATTGTATCGCATTTTTGTGGTGTATTGAACTGATAAAATTGCTAATAAACCAATGATGATGATATCAGGGAAGATGAGATGAAAAATTGAACATATTATGTCAGACCATTGCCGTAACCTTTCAAGAAACTGCACCAAACAGCTTACAGGCGAAAATCTTACAAAAAACAATTTTGATTTGAAATATATCGATAATATCATATTCCAACTGATTATTTCAAATTTAGAATGGGTGGTTGACGTAAAACTGATTGAATTAATGCTACGTTATTTGAGAATCTAGGTAAATACTTATGTACATGACTGGATTTTATTTATGTACATGATATCCGTGAAAATCTGTAACTATGATAAATCTATTACCCCTAAATATAGTGCTGTTGCTGTATTTTGATTTAAAAGAATCTTCTCTGTGTAAAAATAACTAGTAGATTGATTTTCTAAACTTTATAGTACGACTGAGCCGATTTTATATCTAGTCATTACCGCGAAAATGAGAGATTTTGGTCAAAATAGCCCCATGGGATATCTCCACAACAAGAGCTAATTTGAAAAAACTAAGGTCATATTCGGAATCAGTGCCCTTCAGAACCCCCAAAACCACTCTTACTTTGCCTGCCTCAAAATATGTGTTGCCCAGTGTTATCTTTTTTCGTGGGGCGAACACGATTCCAAGTTATAGCATTTATTCTAAATTAATATTATTATTCCAAATCATTTATTACAATTATTATTACTTATTTTCCTCGGCGGGTCTCATTTGACACGTGCGGCTCAAGCTGTGGGCGCTAGACTATTCAGCGCTAGTTGTTTCGGCGTCTGGAAAGTGGACACTGGACAATGGACATATCCATGTCGAACGTTTTGGCGAACATGCGACGATTATTTTATATCGGGATTATTAATCGCCATCAATCATATTGGAGGCGCACACACCGCACGGAGTCGCATAGTCGCACCAGCGTGTAATCAAAGGTGGTGTGAAGACTGAGAACAGTGAACACTCGGAAAATCACGTTACTGTCACGCCCAGATGCTTTTTGTGACTTTGTTATTGTCGATCCGTCTGCAGCAGTAATTGAAGGCAAAGTCGCGATGGATAACAAAATTTCTTATTATATACCTTGATGAGGCAATCTAACACTGTACCAAGTTTCAAGGCTGTGACTCCAATAATTACAGTAGTAAGTTAAGTACGTTATCAAATTCGAGTATCCAGGGTCTGCTTGCGCTGATTTGGCATTGAGCCTACCGCATAAAGGAATTTTCGCAAACTTTGATATTGGTATATGTGAATTTTGAAAGTGTTCCATACCGAGATGGATGACGAAATTCGGTATGGTATATCTTGGTTGTGTTATCTAACTTCGCAGTAAGTTTCGGGATTGTCACTCATTGATTAGCATGGTAATTCCGTTATCAAAGTCGGCAATATGTCGGCGCGCGCTTATCTACCAGATACTCGACTTTGACAGCGAATATTACTACGCTAATCATTGAGTCGCAGCCTAGAAACTTGGTACAGTGCTAGATTGCTAGATTACAGCATCAAACTATACCATACAAAATCCTGTCAACCTACTCGATATGGAACACAGTCAAAATCAACAAAGACCAATAGCGACCATGCCTTTAATTACTGCTGCAGACGGATCGACAATAACAAAGTAACCAAAGGGATCTGGGCATGACAGTCACATGATTTTCCGAGTGTTCACACCACCTTTGAGTACACGCTGGTCGCACCATCCCGAAACGTTATGTCTTGGTCTTGTCTGCTAGCGTGAACATGAACATGCCCAGCGCCAAAATACCGGTTCATAAAATAGTGCATGCACACTCCTAGACTAAAGTATCCAAACTTTTTCATGCTGTATTACGTTGCCGTTCTTTCATACCGTGTCAGGTGTTGCCTAGAGTTACCATACGTCCTCTTTTGAGAGGATTTGCACTCTTTTTTACTTTTTTGAAAGTGTCCTCGGAGGACGCCCTTTTGTCCTCTTGTTTGAGATTTTGTCCTCTGTTTTGGAGAGTTTAGGTCATATTTATAGCAAAATGCGACTGGTGGGTATTTCGTGAGCTGGGCGGAAAGTTGACCTTTATTTTTCAGTCAACTACCTTACAATGTGGAGTAAAACACGGTATTTTGGGCGCAGAGTGGGAAAGGTGACCTTTTTTTAGTCAACTACCTTACAATGTGGAGTTGACAAAGTTAACCTTTTTTGGGTCAACCGACCAGAAAGTGGGAAAAATTTACCGTTTTTTAGAATTCTTCCCCGGTTTTGCAAGTCTGATAATTACGAAAAAGTGTCCTCTTTTCAGATTTCCAAAATATGGTAACCCTAGTGTTGCCGACCCCTGGTTATAAATCTTAAGTAACGCACCTGCCAATGCAAGGGAGATTTTGAAGTATCCGTGCGGTTTCCGGAGGTTCTTTACTCGCAGTGTGACGATGATGATTACCAAACTGCTGGCGATTATGACAACTGATAGAACGATAATGACTGATACCAGCACGCTGACAGATGTCGGGTCGCAAGTAACTCGCACACGGTACTTTCCATGGAGTCGCGAGTAGGGGTGGATTGTTACCTGTTCTGCATCGTCCGTGTAGTTCAGGGGATTAACCGACAACGCGCAAGCAGGGAATACGGCGCATCTGCTTGACTCCTTCCTAACTGATAAAGAAGCACGTGTGACCTTTACAAGGGCGCACATCGTGGCATTGACGACGAGTTGGACAATGGTTATGTCATAATTGTGATGCTCTATGTGTCGGAGCAATGTGTTTCTTAATCTAAGGTCGGAGAAAGTCTTTGATTCGACTCATAAACAGAAAATTACTGCTCTGTCTTGACTTCAACTTGCAATGCAATATGACTTCTCAGGATTTGCGGTTCACAACTTTAAATGGGTGGTTAGCCCATTTGGAAGTAATGAATCGAGCAATTGTTTTGCAGAAGAACACCTCATTAATTTACGAAAACGCTATTTTCGCAAAAAATGGACGTGTTATGGCTGTCTCCTTTTAAAACCTTCACCACCGCTGCGAAAGTAATCAGGATTTTATAGGCATGTACATTGTGTACTAAGTGCACCACGTGAATTGGATGATATCCATTCTATTCTCTCAAGAATGGCTGTCCTGAGCATATTGAAATGTTCCATCGCAAGGGTGTTAAATCTCGGATCAATTTCCCAGTTATGGAACAGAAAAATGCCAGACATTTTTACACCTACCTTGGCCAGGTAACGTGTGCAATCGTTTTAAAAAGTTAATCAAATCGGCGGTTCAACGTTGGTATTATAGTGTAAATGCGCGTGTGGCGTATAGAACCAAACCACTTCTGCCAAACTTTCGAAAGGTACTTCCTGCCTTTAATGCAAGTAGCGTCGTCTACGAATTTAAGTGGCACTGTGATAGTAGGTATGTAGGACGTACGTTACAAAGATCGTTTGAACGGATAATGCAACACATCCCCAAATTGATTCGGTCAAAAACTTGCGCAAATGACCACACGGACTTCCCACGCCAATGCAAATTAGCTGCAAAAACTGACTCTTATGACGGTTATCAAGCATACGCTTCTTCGATCGGTCAACATTTAAGTGAGAACCCTTCTTGCGCTCAAAACTATAATGACGAAATGTTTACTGTCATTGCGCAAGGCAGATCCTCGTTTCATTTAAAAGTGTTAGAATAAACCATTATACAATTGACCAAGCCTATTTCATATTGACAAAAAGATTTTCTGTATAACTTACCAATTTCCCACTAGTGTGTTCTAATTCGTGTTTGTAACTGTTTATTTTCAAATTGCACTGTTACCATAGTACAGTACATTTCAAAGTTCGTTTTTGTTGCCATTGTTACAT
This sequence comes from Botryllus schlosseri, assembly GCF_051294905.1. Lineage (NCBI taxonomy): Eukaryota > Metazoa > Chordata > Ascidiacea > Stolidobranchia > Styelidae > Botryllus > Botryllus schlosseri. The sequence continues at coordinate 11,102 of NW_027648641.1, forward strand.
TGAGGACTTCATGGTATGTAACTCCTATTGTTACGTCATACTTTGCTTTTATGGTTTTGCTTTTCATTCTGTTTAAATCCCTTTAGTGTGCCGTTAACTCTTGAAAAGAGGCACCCGAAAAGTCTTCGAGTTGAATAAATATTTTACTGCAAAGGATATTGTGTTGAAAGCTGTCTTCAAGTTCTGCACCACGAAATTGTTCACTATTTTAACATAACATTTTTTGTTTTGACTCAAATTCTAATGCCTACCCCATGAAATTGTCACGTTGTGTCCAAAATACAAAGAAAATTAGAATGAAAATTTGCGTTTGGAGTAAATAGTATTTACTGTGGCAAATTTTATCATTTAGCTCTGCTGCTCCTATAACTTCACTTCAATGAGTTGGATTTGAGCCAAATGTGTTATGCATCGCTTTCGTAGACAACGTAACAATTTCATGGGTTAGACCAGGGGTGGCCAACTCAAAACGGGTCGCGGGCCACTTTTCAAATTTCGTAGAGGCCGCGGGCCGCATGAATTCGATATCGATGAAAAATAGGCAACAACGTTCTAAAACTCTACGTCAGGCAAACGGTGAGTTACCTAACATAGGCGATGGGCATATTGACCACAAAAGAAATAATATTTTATTAAATGAATACAAATGCAACAAAAACTCATTATCATCAATATTATTTTATTTTGAACTGTGAGGTGTACACGATACCTGGAAACGATTTTCAGCGACTAAGGAATCGATATTGGGACTAGCGAGATGTGACTAGCTGAAAGACCATCTCCACGTAAAACTTGATCCTGTGGGGAATCCCGAAGCCAGTGGTTTTCAGACATTTTTAGACACGTCCCCCTTTATGATACTGAAAAATCGTCATATCACAAAATGCAACCAGAATGCTAACAGTCCCAAAGGCTAGTTTGATGGCATGTAAGGTTATGAATGTTGATAAGAGAATTATGTAATATGAATTCCGGACTATACACAGAGCAATAGCTATGAATTAGAGGTAAATCGCGCGGAGCGCGAAAACTTTTCAGTTGAGCGCATCCCCGCCTCCCCATCAGATGCTTTCGCGCCCCCACAAGGACCGCGCGCTCCCCAGTTCGAGAACCACTGCCCTAAGCCGTTTTCTAAGCGTCTCGGTCTTGGCAGTGTTTTGGCCATTGCAAGTCAAGACAATATGCCCATTGATATCAGCTGATTCTCCCTCGATGGAATGTTGTTGCCACCACCACAGCTGTCTTAACTAGTGACGAGTAGCGATATTGGGTACAAGAGAATAGCTTATTTTGAAACAACAGCAACAAAATGTTCAAACAGTAGTAAATTTCAGCATTTCAAATTGGTTTTCTGAGCTTTCTTCCGAAATCTCAAATCTAACACTTGGCAGGCCGCATGCTGCGCGCGGGCCGCGTGTTGGTGACCCGTGGGTTAGACAGTGCAATTTTAAATTTTTTCAGCTTTAAAAGATAAATCAAAATTACTTTACTCTTATAGCTTCCCTTTTAAAGGTGGCAATGATTCAAATTCGATGTGTAGCGTTTCTTTACCAAACAATTTTATCAAATATCCATAGTATAAAAGCTGCTAAATTTAGCTTTGGCACTCGATGATTCGAGTGAATGTTAACCTGAATCGAGTATTAATTCTTCTGATTCGAGTCAAGTCACTGGAGATGATTTATCCGAGTATGAAATTGCACACTCTTTTTTCGATGAGTTAATTTATCAACGAGAATTATATTTACATCGCCTAGGCCAAGGTGGGTGTCAGATTCCATAGACTACTCCTTGTCGCTTCGACATCTTTCTGTCTTTTCATTGTATCGCATTTTTGTGGTGTATTGAACTGATAAAATTGCTAATAAACCAATGATGATGATGATGATTATAGATCCGATGCTATTTTCAACCCGGGAAGGCCGTAAACGCCGATCAAGCGCATCGCAGCATACGAAACGCGCAGAGCCACGCACATTGGTGGAAATGACATATCTGCGAAGTTTAAAAGTTACCAAAACAAGTTAGAATTACAGAACAAACGAACATTTCACAAATTAGATTAGAATTAGATTACCAGCATTTCAATCTACTTGGACAACTAGAGTAGTTCTTCAAGTCTGACCAGGGGTATACAAAATTAAATCAGATTTCGCGAGCGTGTGCCTCTATTTCGAAAGTGAGCACTAAACCAGGGCCGTAACAGCACTTCGTCAGCCCCCCCCCCAGACCCCCCTCAGGTTATACGCTGTTTAACGCTACTTATCATCTACATGGGAGATCGTTAGTTGAGTCAGCCTTTCCAGTCTGCACGCGCGAGGCGCGAAAAATTTCTATAATTTATGATTGAATCGGTCAATATGATCCGGAATTGCATACACATTGCTATCAATTTTTATCCTCTCTCTCTGCTCACGTAATCAGATTTACAGGCAGAGCTGAGTGAGTTACATAAATTTACAAAAAAGACTCCATTATTTATGCTAATTCACGAAATAATTTTGTGCCCTCTTCGAAGTCGCCCCCCCCCCCCAATTGGGGGGTTTGGGGTGCGGCAGTTACGGCCCTGCACTAAACACACGCACGCACACGCACAGTCGCGGTCGTAGCCCGATAGGCCACTACTTGTTAACAATTTACCTTCTGTAAGCCGCCTGAAATCCTGGAAGGGAAATCATATTGCAATAGTTAAAAAATTCAACTGTATTCTCATCTGTGGTGATACCTGATCAAGTTGCTCTTTATATGATAATTGTTCTAACTCGGCGATGATTTCTTCGAGCCTGTTACAAAAAATACATCCAACTACACGGCCACATATTTGTACCAACCCGTTTAACACTCAATTTTGAATGTTTTGCACTTCCTAAAACTCACCTGTCCGTAGGGCTGGGCAAATTAGAGTACCTGGATGATTCGATTCTGAATCACGCATTATGCTTCGAGTCTAGTCGAGTAATCGAGTATCACTCATGATGACGTCATAACAGTATGTAAGATGTCCGAGTTCAAATATGTATCTTTTATGCCACCACAAAAAAATATAATGCCTGTTATGCATCACATTAAAGATACTTTGGTACTTTTCCGACCATACCAATTTTGTTGCACTTCGTGACCATGTTGTGGGATGATCATGACTTCTGAAATGTGTTATTTCCAAGAACGTTCGTAGTTCTGTACTATATGTTTCGTAAGTAGTTATATAGATCGCTCGTGGTGTGCCATTGGTTCTTATGGGTGCGGCGGCACGGTGCCGCGAAAACTCGTGGTGGCACGGTGACCCTTATCTCTTATGGGTGCGGCGGCACGGTGCCATTGTGTCTTATGGCTGCGGTGGCACGGTTACCTTTTCGGGTATAGGCTGCGGTGGCACGGTGTCGTGAAAACTCGTGGTGGCATGGTTACCTTTTCGGGTATAGGCTGCGGCGGCACGGTGACCTTTCAGGTAGAGATGATTTGACTAACGTTGTGGGTATAGGCGGCGACGGCACGGTGTTGAATATGTATTAGGTATAGTAAATAGTCACGTGATTGACTCTTAGTTAATGTGTATACCTCAAATTATTATATATGACCAATTTGAAGTAATCCCAACGTTTACGGTGAGTGCGACTTTAATATATCGTTATTCTTATGGCGGGGGTCGCAAGCGGCTCTTATGTCTTATGGCGGGGGTGGCACGGTGCCATTGTGTCTTGTGGTCGCATGGTAATCCTTTTCAGCATAGGGATCGGTCGCACGCGGCTTCGTTGTTGGCATGTCGTACTTTCGGGTATAGACTGCAGGCGGCATGTCGTACTTTTAGCAAAAAAGGGTGTGAAATAGTCTGCTAAATCTAAGAATCCGCCGCATGGTAATGTTTTGGTAATAAGTTTGCCACAGAGCCGGCGTAGACGATGATTCGAATATCAGCAGTAACCACGCTCACAAACTAACACTTCAAAAAGGTGTGAAATAATCTGCAAAACCCCGCGATCGCTGACAAGATAATGTCTCGGACATAACCATCTTTCGCGACTTGGTGTCACAGGCATATCGATCGCTCACGCGGTGAAATATTCGTAAGTAGTTTGTCACAGAACTTGATTTCGCTCGTAAGATTTAATAAGTAACGAATAACAGACCGTCAGTGTCGGTAACTTGAATAGCGACCAATTGTCACTTATTTCCGCTCTAACCCTAATCCTTATTGAAGTGAACGCTTTTTCAAAAAGGTGTGAAATAGATTTAAAATCCCACGACCACTCACAAGGTAATGCTTCAGACATAGCGATCGCTCATGATTTGGTGTTACAGACATACCGATCGGTCACAAGGTAATATTTCCGCAATAAGTTTGTCACAGAGCCGTCGCAGACGGTGATTCGTAAACCAACAATTTGTCACTTGCCCGCGATCGCTATATGTTTCACGCCTCCGAAATAGTGGCTGACTTTAGTTGTATGATAAGAATCATGAAAATATTCAAGCAATGTGTCAATTTGTCAACTTGAAATGAAACTTACTACACTACTCAAGTTGATTCTTATCTGAATGTGTTAATTTGGTACAATTCTAATTATTTTGAGTAATCTTTTCGTGATCTTTTGATTCGACCGTAACCTGAATATTACTGACGCCGACTTTCAGCCACATTGAATTAATCGCACATTCCGCGCCATCGTTTTCATACCTATAGAATCAATACCAACTATAACTCTACAAGAATCAAGAATCACAAGTATGGGCATTATACAGTTATTGTCTTTATTAACTTGAAATCAAACTCTTAACAAAAACACGCATCTTATCACTTGTCAACTCTATCATGAAAATCCTCGAACCTGTATTATTAAGAATGTTATAGTACGGCGTCGGAATCCACTCGCGAGATGTACTAAAGGTAAATCCAGATAATCCAAAATTTGAACTTTGACATAGTCTGAATTGAAATAGATTGACAAATATAACTACCAACTTTCCACGCACCATTTCGATATTATACGCACATTGATTTGAAACAAGTAATGAAACATTACAACTCTATTCACGATTCGGCTTTCCGTTTGTCAATGACACATTATAACATCTTACCACACTCAAAAGAATTATTCATAACATTAACCGGTGTTAAAAAATATAGTTTTCACTTACTTGATTATATCACTACAAATCGCAAACTTGAATTAATTCGTCCTGGTTGTATTCATATGACCGATAATTTTTATCCAAATATAAAGGTCGGCCAGATCTACTAAAGGTAAATTGAGATCAACCAAAATGAAATAGTTTGACTTTGGTGTAGTGCGAATTGAAATAGATTGACAAACATGACTAGCAACTTTCAATCCATACATATTTAGAGATTATGTCATTGATTTGAAAACAAGTAATGAAACATTACAACTCTATTCGCGACCTGTCTTTACGTTTGTCAAAGAGAGTTTCAGAAATATTATCACCATGACATCTCAACATTTTAACATCTTACCATACGCAAAAGAGTAAAATAGAAAAACCTTGTCAAGTCAATCCGTTTGTAACTTACCCAACCAACTCAACAGTATCCTTACGAAAAGTAGACAAGACTACGCGAGTAATCACTACAATCCAAAATCCATAGCAAGTTCGGTTGTATTCATAGTCCGCCAACTCGTATTTTTTATTAAACTGTAAAAGTCGTTACTATTCTGTAACCTAAAGTAATTACTACTCGGTGCGCGCAACTTGAGATTAACATATGTTTTGAGTATATGATATTTGAATGCCTGACCAACGTAGATGAGAATTCATTTCTTACAATCGAACACAGGTGTTGTATTGAAAATTATCATGATGTAAACATAAGGATTGACACATTGATTTGACATATGGGATTTTTTAATAGTCGATCATGACTTGATTATTAAATTACGACGTAATTAGACCAGGATTGTGTTAAAGGTTATTACTATACCAACAAACTTTTCAGTACCATTGTTATTAACATATCGATTTGTAAAACTACGCATGTCTGAAATGTTTTGATTGGGAAGAGTAAGCCGTGTTCGTACAAACCACGCAGCGTATTGTGGGTATCAGGAAATATTTTACAAATGTAATTATCTCCAGTGACCAAGACTAATTTTTCCGTTATCATTCGCTAAAGTAAATGTCATCACAATACTCTGTCACTAAAAGACGGTACTTGCATGTGATTGAATCCCTAGCAACTCACTAAACCGAACTCCAAATAAATTTTACTCACTCGACGGATATGAAACAGCGTCGCCTAATCGGTCTATATCGTTTTTCTAAATGCAAATCATATCCACCCAGCAAAAACAATTTTCACTCGCTTTGCAATGAAACCGAAGCCTCCATTTGATATTTTATTTTTGGTCAAATACTTTGCAATGAAAACATTTGAGTGGCTGAGCTTTACATCATCAAGCTGTCATCTGTAAATCAAGATTACATCCAACTTGTAACTGTATCGTTTAACTACCGGGTTGCATCAGTTTGCTATTTTTGTCATTTAGTGACTGCTGAACATACCAAACGATACACATTCACTTACGAAATACTGTGTTGATCGTAATTTCCATCATCGTGACAATCGAAGTACATTTGTTTCGAGTTCATAACAACCGACTACTTCTCTATGACATGACGAATTTTTGAAAAGTTATGCTTAGAAGATTGGTGCATCTCGCGAAAAATAATATACTACTCACATTGATACTGTTACTCCATTGACCGGTATTTTCAAACGAGTCGATTTTCAACCGAGCAAAATTTATTACTTGAGTTGTCGCGCTTACTATATTTAAATGTAAACTCACCCGTCTTTCAAACCCACAACCAACAATGATAAAAAGTACACAAGCAAACACAACAAGTTTTAATTTTGTAGGACACTAATTATTATTCCACGCATCTCATTTCATACTAAGTGTATATGAAAGATATTCATGGTACACGAAAATATTCGATATTCCATGCTACGAACATACGCAATGATTGGCGACGCTTTCACACTATTTCGATTTAGTGTAACAAAAACAACAACAACAATTTTCACACTCTTGACTTATGAAAACAACAGACGAACCTTCATTCAATATTTTGTTTTTGTCAACTAGTTACTTTTTCATGAGACCCCCACAACTCTTACAAAAGTACGAAAGATATTTACATCACACAAAGTAATCAACTTTACTCGATATTCTCACATTACGAAACTAAAGAATGGTTGGTTTGACTCTACAAACTGTTTCTTTACCTCAGGACCTTTATTGTCTGAATGGTTATTCATGTATCTTGATAATCAAATAGTTCAACACAGAACTAGTACGAACAGAAACATCAGAGTTGTTTACACAAAAGTTTGTATGTGTACAGTATGCGAATACCATGTGTAAGTCCAGCACAATTGCGGTATTCATCCGAGTTTAGTTTACACAAATTTATTACAACGGAACCACGTAAACTTTCGTGAAAGAAAAGCATACTCACTTCCAGAGGGTTATGTCAACGCCATAGCAGTAAATCAGCTACTCCAACAACAAAGTACATATGTTTCTAGTCGCGGCCCTTACATCTTTCACACAGATCAATCTACTTTGCTAACGAAAAGTGCTGAGTCATCACATGATTGTCCTCACATCAAAACAACCAGTAGATGGAGCTGTATTAACATTTTCCTAACCCTTTGCACACCAGTGACAAATTGTTTAGTGAATCGAATTGTTGTTCAGTGTCCAGTCTACCTGTTGAAACGTACATTAAAACAACACAGTCACAATTCAATTAAAACCACGAATCTATTTTCATTTCGTCACAAACAGTCACATACAGAAAAATAAATTTTCTTTCCCCAACACATACTTGAAACCAATCGCTTTCATTAAACACACAACTCCATAAAAGTATTTACCTTGTACAACATAGACATTCCGATGCAGTCAAGAAATATTTTTATTAATCAAAATCATCGATTTCTGTTCACGGTGTAAGTGTGTGCAAGTCATACCTGTGGGCCCCCGTATTAAAACGGACACGACACGACTGAATGTAAGGGGATAGAAGTCTATCGCATCGATTTACATGTGGTCTTCGCTACGGCTTCAAAAAACGAATCATCTATTTTACATTGGTCGAGACCGAGCGAACCAGTTACATGTATTCGCGGTAATGATTTTGCTTGTCATATGCGAATGATAGGTTTGCTACTCCGACAAATCAACATACAACAATCTTCTGAAGATCATAATAGCAATTTCATTTTTGCATCTTCGTAATTGTATACACACGAAAAGTATATTATACAACTCGGCAACTACGTTTAACAAGACCAATCACACTACCAGCGTTGAACACAAGATACCTATCCAAGTAAAAATATCATTCCGGTTTGGACAACTGGCGTTTACCTGTGTAAAATTATCATTTTCACTTGGAGGTCAACCGTTACCTGACTAAAATACCATTATCCTTTGGAGATTTACCGTTTACCCAGTGTAACAAACCTTTTTCACTTGCAAATATATTTTTCCCCCGGGTAACAAACCTTTTTCGCTTGGAAATATATTTTTTCCTTGAGCAACAAACCATTTTCACTTGGAAATATATTTTTTCCCTGAGCAACAAACCATTTTCCCTGAGCAACAAACCATTTTCACTTGGCGGGTCGTCGTTTACCTGAGTAAAAATATCATTTTCCTTTGGAGATCTGGCGTTTACCCAGTGTAACAATACATTTTCTCTTGGTCATCTAGCTTTTCCTAGAGTAACAAAACCATTTTCATTTTGAAATCTGATAAACACACCTGACAATTTGGTATTTGTTGTATTGACGATAGTTTGAAATAGATTACAACGAACAGTGACGGAAATATACACAGACTACCGGTTTCAGAGTATACCCACATCAGTCGTATCACATCAATATCATCGGTTAACCACATACAATATGCTCTTGTACACCGAAATGAATGTTTTGGAAAATCGGACAATAGGTCTCGATGGTTCTGTGATGTCCGGGTTCGTGCTTTGGATTTTCCAGAGTCAAAATGTCTGAATAAAACACCTCCTCGACGACGGTTGGCATGTGGATAACGGTGTTCGGAAAACGGTTGGATTTATGTCACCCATCGCGATAACAATTCCAGGTCGAGTTTTCCCCCCGCATGTTTACTATATTGTGTCTTTATTGGTCAATGTATGTCTCGACATTCAGTTTGAAATCGGAAACCCTGATAAAGTATGTAACCGGATCCGGATATCAACTCTAAATCGATAAACCAATAAACAATATTCAAAGTAAACATGTTACACCCTGTGTTTCCACGAAAAAATACCATCCAGACATACGTCGCGCTTGTTTGCCCACACCAGTATACGCGTAAATGGAGGTGTGTGACATTGCATGCAATGTGTTGGTACACAAACATCGGGGAGTAAGCCTTCGATCCACAGACATTATCATAGCCGGTAATTTTGATGCAGATCGAATGTCATCACACCCGATAACAATGTCATACCAATAAGCCGCATTGCAATGACTCTGAGTCAATCTGAAGCATGCCATACAGACACACAAACATGGAACCGTAACATGGGTTATCCGCACGACGGTGAAAAGTGAACTGCACAGAATATATCAATACAGCGTTCACAGTCGAATATGCGAACCATGCACAATCATATACCCAGATTTTTGTTGGATATATACGAAACCGATAAATCGATACATTTCTGTTCCTTCGACGTCAATAATACAAGCGTCGTTCCAATGCATCGCTTTGTAAAACCCATGTCAAATTACACCAAAGTGTGTCTTCCGTGTTTTATTATTTCCACCGACGCTTCTTGTCTGTGTCGTAACACTATGGTGCGGGGAGTTGAAAAACGGTGGATTGTGAAACGGATTGACATGACCAACAGAATCGACGTCAATAGCCTTGTGACGATGCCGTTTCAAAATGTTACCGATCTCTTGTGGTGATGCCCGTTTCGAAATGTCACCGGACGAACTGGACCCTTACGATGATGTGTTTTATGATTGCGTGTGAAATCACGAGGTAGTGTTCTATCGCGGTGTACGATTGCAGTCTTCATTCCACAAAAACACACCTTATTGGATCACAGTATCAGTCCGAGATTTGCAGAATCACTGTTCACGATGTTTATCTGGAGTCGTTATGTGGGAGTAGCGACATCCATGCATCGTGATTTAGTGAAAGACTGGTCGCAATCATTTCGAGCACCCGTACTTCGATAGTTCACATTGGTCAAACGCTGCAGCAGAGAACTTCGTTGTCGATAACACGACGGATATTGACCGATGTATCCAATTGGTCTGGGTGGTCTGTCCGGAGATAGGGTCATGACTATCTTGTAATGTTACAACACGATAAAACTATCGAATAAATCAGTGAACGGTGTCGAAATAGCGCGGACTCAGAGTCATTGCAATGTGGCTTATTGGTATGACATTGTTATCGGGTGTGATGACATTCGATCTGCATCAAAATTACCGGCTATGATAATGTCTGTGGATCGAAGGCTTACTCCCCGATGTTTGTGTACCAACACATTGCATGCAATGTCACACACCTCCATTTACGCGTATACTGGTGTGGGCAAACAAGCGCGACGTATGTCTGGATGGTATTTTTTCGTGGAAACACAGGGTGTAACATGTTTACTTTGAATATTGTTTATTGGTTTATCGATTTAGAGTTGATATCCGGATCCGGTTACATACTTTATCAGGGTTTCCGATTTCAAACTGAATGTCGAGACATACATTGACCAATAAAGACACAATATAGTAAACATGCGGGGGGGAAAACTCGACCTGGAATTGTTATCGCGATGGGTGACATAAATCCAACCGTTTTCCGAACACCGTTATCCACATGCCAACCGTCGTCGAGGAGGTGTTTTATTCAGACATTTTGACTCTGGAAAATCCAAAGCACGAACCCGGACATCACAGAACCATCGAGACCTATTGTCCGATTTTCCAAAACATTCATTTCGGTGTACAAGAGCATATTGTATGTGGTTAACCGATGATATTGATGTGATACGACTGATGTGGGTATACTCTGAAACCGGTAGTCTGTGTATATTTCCGTCACTGTTCGTTGTAATCTATTTCAAACTATCGTCAATACAACAAATACCAAATTGTCAGGTGTGTTTATCAGATTTCAAAATGAAAATGGTTTTGTTACTCTAGGAAAAGCTAGATGACCAAGAGAAAATGTATTGTTACACTGGGTAAACGCCAGATCTCCAAAGGAAAATGATATTTTTACTCAGGTAAACGACGACCCGCCAAGTGAAAATGGTTTGTTGCTCAGGGAAAATGGTTTGTTGCTCAGGGAAAAAATATATTTCCAAGTGAAAATGGTTTGTTGCTCAAGGAAAAAATATATTTCCAAGTGAAAATGGTTTGTTGCTCAAGGAAAAAATATATTTCCAAGCGAAAAAGGTTTGTTACCCGGGGGAAAAATATATTTGCAAGTGAAAAAGGTTTGTTACACTGGGTAAACGGTAAATCTCCAAAGGATAATGGTATTTTAGTCAGGTAACGGTTGACCTCCAAGTGAAAATGATAATTTTACACAGGTAAACGCCAGTTGTCCAAACCGGAATGATATTTTTACTTGGATAGGTATCTTGTGTTCAACGCTGGTAGTGTGATTGGTCTTGTTAAACGTAGTTGCCGAGTTGTATAATATACTTTTCGTGTGTATACAATTACGAAGATGCAAAAATGAAATTGCTATTATGATCTTCAGAAGATTGTTGTATGTTGATTTGTCGGAGTAGCAAACCTATCATTCGCATATGACAAGCAAAATCATTACCGCGAATACATGTAACTGGTTCGCTCGGTCTCGACCAATGTAAAATAGATGATTCGTTTTTTGAAGCCGTAGCGAAGACCACATGTAAATCGATGCGATAGACTTCTATCCCCTTACATTCAGTCGTGTCGTGTCCGTTTTAATACGGGGGCCCACAGGTATGACTTGCACACACTTACACCGTGAACAGAAATCGATGATTTTGATTAATAAAAATATTTCTTGACTGCATCGGAATGTCTATGTTGTACAAGGTAAATACTTTTATGGAGTTGTGTGTTTAATGAAAGCGATTGGTTTCAAGTATGTGTTGGGGAAAGAAAATTTATTTTTCTGTATGTGACTGTTTGTGACGAAATGAAAATAGATTCGTGGTTTTAATTGAATTGTGACTGTATTGTTTTAATGTACGTTTCAACAGGTAGACTGGACACTGAACAACAATTCGATTCACTAAACAATTTGTCACTGGTGTGCAAAGGGTTAGGAAAATGTTAATACAGCTCCATCTACTGGTTGTTTTGATGTGAGGACAATCATGTGATGACTCAGCACTTTTCGTTAGCAAAGTAGATTGATCTGTGTGAAAGATGTAAGGGCCGCGACTAGAAACATATGTACTTTGTTGTTGGAGTAGCTGATTTACTGCTATGGCGTTGACATAACCCTCTGGAAGTGAGTATGCTTTTCTTTCACGAAAGTTTACGTGGTTCCGTTGTAATAAATTTGTGTAAACTAAACTCGGATGAATACCGCAATTGTGCTGGACTTACACATGGTATTCGCATACTGTACACATACAAACTTTTGTGTAAACAACTCTGATGTTTCTGTTCGTACTAGTTCTGTGTTGAACTATTTGATTATCAAGATACATGAATAACCATTCAGACAATAAAGGTCCTGAGGTAAAGAAACAGTTTGTAGAGTCAAACCAACCATTCTTTAGTTTCGTAATGTGAGAATATCGAGTAAAGTTGATTACTTTGTGTGATGTAAATATCTTTCGTACTTTTGTAAGAGTTGTGGGGGTCTCATGAAAAAGTAACTAGTTGACAAAAACAAAATATTGAATGAAGGTTCGTCTGTTGTTTTCATAAGTCAAGAGTGTGAAAATTGTTGTTGTTGTTTTTGTTACACTAAATCGAAATAGTGTGAAAGCGTCGCCAATCATTGCGTATGTTCGTAGCATGGAATATCGAATATTTTCGTGTACCATGAATATCTTTCATATACACTTAGTATGAAATGAGATGCGTGGAATAATAATTAGTGTCCTACAAAATTAAAACTTGTTGTGTTTGCTTGTGTACTTTTTATCATTGTTGGTTGTGGGTTTGAAAGACGGGTGAGTTTACATTTAAATATAGTAAGCGCGACAACTCAAGTAATAAATTTTGCTCGGTTGAAAATCGACTCGTTTGAAAATACCGGTCAATGGAGTAACAGTATCAATGTGAGTAGTATATTATTTTTCGCGAGATGCACCAATCTTCTAAGCATAACTTTTCAAAAATTCGTCATGTCATAGAGAAGTAGTCGGTTGTTATGAACTCGAAACAAATGTACTTCGATTGTCACGATGATGGAAATTACGATCAACACAGTATTTCGTAAGTGAATGTGTATCGTTTGGTATGTTCAGCAGTCACTAAATGACAAAAATAGCAAACTGATGCAACCCGGTAGTTAAACGATACAGTTACAAGTTGGATGTAATCTTGATTTACAGATGACAGCTTGATGATGTAAAGCTCAGCCACTCAAATGTTTTCATTGCAAAGTATTTGACCAAAAATAAAATATCAAATGGAGGCTTCGGTTTCATTGCAAAGCGAGTGAAAATTGTTTTTGCTGGGTGGATATGATTTGCATTTAGAAAAACGATATAGACCGATTAGGCGACGCTGTTTCATATCCGTCGAGTGAGTAAAATTTATTTGGAGTTCGGTTTAGTGAGTTGCTAGGGATTCAATCACATGCAAGTACCGTCTTTTAGTGACAGAGTATTGTGATGACATTTACTTTAGCGAATGATAACGGAAAAATTAGTCTTGGTCACTGGAGATAATTACATTTGTAAAATATTTCCTGATACCCACAATACGCTGCGTGGTTTGTACGAACACGGCTTACTCTTCCCAATCAAAACATTTCAGACATGCGTAGTTTTACAAATCGATATGTTAATAACAATGGTACTGAAAAGTTTGTTGGTATAGTAATAACCTTTAACACAATCCTGGTCTAATTACGTCGTAATTTAATAATCAAGTCATGATCGACTATTAAAAAATCCCATATGTCAAATCAATGTGTCAATCCTTATGTTTACATCATGATAATTTTCAATACAACACCTGTGTTCGATTGTAAGAAATGAATTCTCATCTACGTTGGTCAGGCATTCAAATATCATATACTCAAAACATATGTTAATCTCAAGTTGCGCGCACCGAGTAGTAATTACTTTAGGTTACAGAATAGTAACGACTTTTACAGTTTAATAAAAAATACGAGTTGGCGGACTATGAATACAACCGAACTTGCTATGGATTTTGGATTGTAGTGATTACTCGCGTAGTCTTGTCTACTTTTCGTAAGGATACTGTTGAGTTGGTTGGGTAAGTTACAAACGGATTGACTTGACAAGGTTTTTCTATTTTACTCTTTTGCGTATGGTAAGATGTTAAAATGTTGAGATGTCATGGTGATAATATTTCTGAAACTCTCTTTGACAAACGTAAAGACAGGTCGCGAATAGAGTTGTAATGTTTCATTACTTGTTTTCAAATCAATGACATAATCTCTAAATATGTATGGATTGAAAGTTGCTAGTCATGTTTGTCAATCTATTTCAATTCGCACTACACCAAAGTCAAACTATTTCATTTTGGTTGATCTCAATTTACCTTTAGTAGATCTGGCCGACCTTTATATTTGGATAAAAATTATCGGTCATATGAATACAACCAGGACGAATTAATTCAAGTTTGCGATTTGTAGTGATATAATCAAGTAAGTGAAAACTATATTTTTTAACACCGGTTAATGTTATGAATAATTCTTTTGAGTGTGGTAAGATGTTATAATGTGTCATTGACAAACGGAAAGCCGAATCGTGAATAGAGTTGTAATGTTTCATTACTTGTTTCAAATCAATGTGCGTATAATATCGAAATGGTGCGTGGAAAGTTGGTAGTTATATTTGTCAATCTATTTCAATTCAGACTATGTCAAAGTTCAAATTTTGGATTATCTGGATTTACCTTTAGTACATCTCGCGAGTGGATTCCGACGCCGTACTATAACATTCTTAATAATACAGGTTCGAGGATTTTCATGATAGAGTTGACAAGTGATAAGATGCGTGTTTTTGTTAAGAGTTTGATTTCAAGTTAATAAAGACAATAACTGTATAATGCCCATACTTGTGATTCTTGATTCTTGTAGAGTTATAGTTGGTATTGATTCTATAGGTATGAAAACGATGGCGCGGAATGTGCGATTAATTCAATGTGGCTGAAAGTCGGCGTCAGTAATATTCAGGTTACGGTCGAATCAAAAGATCACGAAAAGATTACTCAAAATAATTAGAATTGTACCAAATTAACACATTCAGATAAGAATCAACTTGAGTAGTGTAGTAAGTTTCATTTCAAGTTGACAAATTGACACATTGCTTGAATATTTTCATGATTCTTATCATACAACTAAAGTCAGCCACTATTTCGGAGGCGTGAAACATATAGCGATCGCGGGCAAGTGACAAATTGTTGGTTTACGAATCACCGTCTGCGACGGCTCTGTGACAAACTTATTGCGGAAATATTACCTTGTGACCGATCGGTATGTCTGTAACACCAAATCATGAGCGATCGCTATGTCTGAAGCATTACCTTGTGAGTGGTCGTGGGATTTTAAATCTATTTCACACCTTTTTGAAAAAGCGTTCACTTCAATAAGGATTAGGGTTAGAGCGGAAATAAGTGACAATTGGTCGCTATTCAAGTTACCGACACTGACGGTCTGTTATTCGTTACTTATTAAATCTTACGAGCGAAATCAAGTTCTGTGACAAACTACTTACGAATATTTCACCGCGTGAGCGATCGATATGCCTGTGACACCAAGTCGCGAAAGATGGTTATGTCCGAGACATTATCTTGTCAGCGATCGCGGGGTTTTGCAGATTATTTCACACCTTTTTGAAGTGTTAGTTTGTGAGCGTGGTTACTGCTGATATTCGAATCATCGTCTACGCCGGCTCTGTGGCAAACTTATTACCAAAACATTACCATGCGGCGGATTCTTAGATTTAGCAGACTATTTCACACCCTTTTTTGCTAAAAGTACGACATGCCGCCTGCAGTCTATACCCGAAAGTACGACATGCCAACAACGAAGCCGCGTGCGACCGATCCCTATGCTGAAAAGGATTACCATGCGACCACAAGACACAATGGCACCGTGCCACCCCCGCCATAAGACATAAGAGCCGCTTGCGACCCCCGCCATAAGAATAACGATATATTAAAGTCGCACTCACCGTAAACGTTGGGATTACTTCAAATTGGTCATATATAATAATTTGAGGTATACACATTAACTAAGAGTCAATCACGTGACTATTTACTATACCTAATACATATTCAACACCGTGCCGTCGCCGCCTATACCCACAACGTTAGTCAAATCATCTCTACCTGAAAGGTCACCGTGCCGCCGCAGCCTATACCCGAAAAGGTAACCATGCCACCACGAGTTTTCACGACACCGTGCCACCGCAGCCTATACCCGAAAAGGTAACCGTGCCACCGCAGCCATAAGACACAATGGCACCGTGCCGCCGCACCCATAAGAGATAAGGGTCACCGTGCCACCACGAGTTTTCGCGGCACCGTGCCGCCGCACCCATAAGAACCAATGGCACACCACGAGCGATCTATATAACTACTTTCGTATGCTGCAATAGGTCAATCATACCACTCGACTCGAATCATTTAAATTAATACTCGATTCAGATTCGAGTACTCGAATCATTGTGCCCAGCCCTACCTGTCGGTTGAAGGTTGACTCAGCGCAGAGGACGGTAACAGAGTACAGATAAAGATATCATTCTTACATTACAGCACTGCGGCGGGGCAACTAGCAGGTTAGGTATTTACAAAGCGTAAACACAGGAGGTAATTCGATTTTCGTAGAGACTTCGCTACATGCAGGCATTTACAAGCAAAAGCACAAGAAGAATGCGTTTCCGCAGAGATTTCGGTATAAATTTATTGCTGTTCGTCTATAAATGGTAAATTATTGTGTATCGTCACACGTGACTGATACCGCGGATGAATTGGCGGTACGAGCTGACAATATCTACGCCCGTGGGTCTCATCATACTAATCACCACGCGCCCGCTAACGTCGACTTGTATCAGATGCGAAGAGAGATTTCAAGCCTGACCCATGAAGTTAAACAGCTCCAATCTCGACCGCCTGTACGTGATACACTTCCTGTCCATGTGCCTCCACGACCGACCTCTGCCGCTAGTGCTACGACTCGTCACCACCCTCGATTTGAAGATGTTTATACTGACCCTAGGCATACAAATCCCGTTTCTCGTAATGACTGGCGTACCGACGCCCCTCCGCGAAACCAGGAATGCGGTCTCTGCTATTATCACGAACGGTTTGGTGATCGTGCACGGAATTGTTGCCCTGGTTGTGTACACTACGAATCTGCTCGTCCTTTTTTAGACAGAGGTACGGCGTAGGATTTCGTCCACGTCGTACAGATCCATTGGTTGTTTCGCGCAATTCTCGTGATGTGTCTCTATTACATGTACAGGACGAAATTTCTGGAACTGTATTCTTAGTAGATACAGGTGCATCCGTTTCGCTCATGCCCAGCACATGGCACGATCGTCGTAACAAAGACCGTGGACCCAACCTGTATGCAACGAACGGCACCGCTATTTCGACTCGTGGTACGAAATCTCGCATGATTCGACTCTCAAACGGATACACGTATAATTTTGTATTTTACGTAGCTGATACAAAAATTGCGATATTAGGAGCTGATTTCCTGGAACAATTCTCTTTTGTAGTCGATATTAGGAATAACGTTATGTTGGACCCAAACTCAAATACTCTCGTGAGAGGTCGGAAGAAACGTGCGTCTGTTTTCGGCCTCAACTTAGTCTCGCCCCACCATGAGCAACCATATGCAGATATGTTGAAGGAATTCAAAGATTTGACCACACCGAAGATTGCGTCCCTACGTGGCAAGCATGGCACTGTACATCGGATATTGACTACTGGCGGTCCTGTGCGTTCGCGTTGTCGCCCATTACAGCCGTATTTGAGACGCAAGGTAAGGGATCGATTGGACGAGCTTTTAGCGTCTGGAGACATTGTCCGTTCAAAATCGCCGTATGCGTCACCTATTACCGTCGTTCCTAAAGGTGAAGACGACATTAGGATTTGCGTCGATTATCGTAAGTTGAACAATCAAACAATCAAGGATCGCTGGCCAGTCCCCTTTTTACGAGACTTCACTAACGAATTGCACGGTTGCAGCATATTCAGCAAGATTGATTTACAGAAAGCGTACCGTCAGATTCCTCTCCATCCCCAGGACCAAGAGAAGGCCGCGTTTATTTGCCCTGAAGGACTGTTTCAACCAACTACCTTGCCGTTCGGATTGACGAATGCATGCAGCACTTTTAGCCGTTTTATATCCGAGGTTACATCCGGAATCGAACATATTTTCGTGTTTTTAGATGACGTTTTAATCGCCACCCGCACTGAACAGGAACATTTGACGACGCTCAGAGCACTGTTTTCGAAACTACGTGAGTTTGGTCTGGTTATTAACGTTGACAAGTGCGAATTTGGTAAAAGGGAGATAGAATTCCTTGGACATTTGGTTGGTCTCGAAGGGATCCGTCCCCTGCCTGCAAAGGTTGATGTGATAACAAATTACCCTCGCCCAGATAATGTAAAGCAACTACGATCCTTTCTTGGCCTTGTGTGTTACTATCATCGATTTGTGAAAGAATGCGCAACCATATTGAAGCCGCTCTACGATATAGCAAATCAATCATCCAACAAACGCAGACGCATTGTATGGTCGAACACCGCATTGTCAGCATTCGACCGCATCAAATCTGATCTCTCAGGTAATGCATTACTTGTCCATCCTATTCATGACTCGGACCTCTCTCTAGTCGTGGATGCAAGTGAAGTAGGAATGGGTGCAGTTCTGCAACAGCAACACAAAGGTATATGGTCACCTCTTGGGTTTTATTCGAAGACCCTTAATCCTACCCAACGAACGTATTCAGCATTCGATCGCGAGCTCTTAGGAGCTTATTCTGCTATTAAACATTTGGTTCAGCTGCAGGTAATACCCTGGGTTACACGAGGAACACTGAATGTAATTCGAGAGAATGGTTGTAAAAGGAGCGTATTATGACGAGGCATATATTTTACTAAAGTTTATTTGAACTCATATGGAACAGGTGAATTTAACACAAACAAAAGTTGTCGTCTAAGCGAGAAAAAATGGTGGAAATGTGGTGTAGAGTAATCTGTACTTGAGGGTATTAATGTAGTGTACGTGTAACAAGGATAATTGCTAGAAACAACCATAAATTGACCGAAGAATAATTCGTCGGCCATTTTGAATGAGTCGAAATATGAACTCGACGCCGCGGCTACAATCAGCGAACATTTTTAAATCTGGCCCGATAGAATGAATATCCGTTAAAGCTTGTTGGCGTGCGATGCAAATTCGGGAAGTTATAAGGAGGCAAATTTCATAATCGAAGCCATATGGTAATTAGAATGAGATGCGAAAAACTTTCGTTGCAGCAAAGTTAATATGAGGCGTGCAGCCGACTGTTAATTTACTGAAGAAATGTGACCTGTAGTTGAATTTTGGGACCCTTTTAAACTCCGCGAATTTGTGACTATTTGCCGAAAGAAAACATAAAGTTAACTCGACGTTGAATTCCCAGCCGGCCAAGATTCGCTGCTAAGCCGATTACAGTTCAGGCGTTGAGTTACACGATAATTATAATGCGAATGTATCAAATAGCCACGACCTATGAGAGCTACGCGTAGCCTTGGAGATACGTTGCGAATGCAAGGAATTCATGACCTTTTGAATTGCTGCTGAAAGTATTCCACTAAATTCATGGCATGAAAACCAACAATGGTACGTGATCCTAAATTTGAACCCAATTTGGATTGTTATTTACGCCGGTGATCAGGGCAGTATGCTGGCAATCGTTGGCATATGATGTCGCATGTATTTGGCACAGCGCGTAAGAATATATGTATTCTGGTTTCGCCCGTATAAAGAAGATACAAATTATTCGTGCGGTACTCTCTATGCTATAATCCAGTTTAGGAGAGCCTCGAATGAATTTCGTGTGCGCATAATGAAACAACAGCGCCAGCTGGCGACCTAAAGAAATATATGAACAAAAGTCGCCCTTTTAATAAAAAGGGGGGATTATTTGTGATGCGCTAGGTCGTCGCTTCGACCAATTATGGGCCAGCCAAGCTAAGGTCGTACAGGGTATGCCTCCAACGCCTAAAAATACTAGGATCCCGGAGTTCCAGCTAGGCTTCGCATGAAAACCCGAATTGAAGAATTCTTGTTGTTAGACGTTGTTGTGTGTGGGTTGCTGAGTAAGCTTGTAAAAGGACTGAGAACCCAAAGGTAATGTATTTCCCTGAGCGGGGGAAAGGTGATTGCAGCGAGCGAGGTACTGCAATGTATTGGGTTGGCACAGAATCAAAAAAGGCGACCGATGTTTCTATCCAAATAAGGAGCCGAGGCCGAATCGTGACACTTAGTCATTTCTGCTCGTGCACGAAGTCGTTATAATGGGTCATTTATAATGATGAGGGAGATTAACTCGCACACGAAGCTGTGCCATTTTGGTAGCTGATAGAGCCGAAAACAATTAGTTAATGGCCGCGGCTGGAGCACGAACTGTGATTCATAAAAAGATTAAAAAGAAAATAACTCATCACGAACTGGGCCCAAACTTATAGCCAGCTCTTGGCAGGGAAGTCCTTGTTTGTTTTTGAAACAGAAATGCATATAAGCAGCCTCGAATCACCATCTATCCAGTCCAATTCGGACTCCAACACGAAGCGGAGGAATTGAAGCTTAGACAGACCGCATCTACGCACGGACGAGGCTGGCATTGTTGCACCGAGGTTACGTCATCGAAGATCAGAGCGTATGTAAATTTAAGTTTATTCAGTATTTGATTCAAGATAAATGACCAATTAATTTGTCCTACACCCAGTTGGCAAAGTGTAGTGACTTTGCATCATCATGCAATCATGCATACTTCGAAAATTCAATTTGGCTTGAATGATGACTTGACGGTACTTCGCTGGGCTCGGGTCGAAATGTGTAATGTCTCAAGGTGACTCGTGACTCGAAGGTAGTGGTTTGATCTCCACACTGTTCTGAGGTCTCAAGAGTTTACGGTTATAGCTATTCTGGAACACAGTGCAACTGTATAAAAAGGGATAGTCGTTTTGAATTCAAATAAAGGGAACGCTGAAAGACAGAGAGGGTCCGAATTATATGACAATTGCTAAAGAAAAGAAAAACTGACTTATGGATGATATTAGCAGAGGTGACCAAAGTAGTCAAGAAAGCTACTCAAGTAGAAGTAGGAGTAGCGACGGAAAAATCTACTCAAGTACAAGTAGAAGTACTTCTTCAATAAGCCACCTAAAACTACTTGAAGTAGAAGTAGAATTAACTGACTTCATATCTACTCAAGTAAGTAAGTAGTTTTGAAAACAGTCTTAATTCGTTCGCATGGACTGTCAAAAGCTGCGAATTGAGCTATGCGGCCCGTGCAGGGAGCTTGATTCGTATTGATGCATCCCAGGAGGTATCAACTTTCGACATAATAACTATTGTTTCGCATCATGGGATGCAAATTATAGTACTGATATGAAAATGCGATACTTATCTTTTGTTTACTGGAACACCCCGTTTTTAGAGAATATCATGGGATTGCGCCCTACCCCATATTATAAGGCCACAAGTTTAGGCAAAGAGCAATACGTAGAAAATGTATCGGATACGGTTACATCACTTTGCGTATCAAGACACGTAAGGGGCTGCTAGATTACAATATGATAGGCAATTGCTAGATTGTGAAACAGTAGTTTCAAACGTTGTGGTGGGCCATATTTACTGTGATGAAATATTTGATAAGGACGACAATGCGGTGTGAGAGGAACCAAGCAATCCGGTACCTAAATTACATTCACTGATACTTTCATGAAAACACATTTGTCACTCCATTACTACTATGCGCGAAGCGCAATAACATTCCTGGGCTTTACTTGACTCTTATGAATATTAAATGTTGGTACTCCATGAAAACAGCCGCGGAATTCCCCAAGTTATCGTTCGTATTGGGGAATTAGACTACTTCTACTTGACAAACTGAAAATAGCGAAAAGTAAGTAAGTAGATCACAAAATATTACGAAGTAGAAGTAGAAGTAGAGAAAATCAGATCTACTTGAATAAGTACCAGAAGTAGAGGCAAACTACTTGAGTACTTCCAAAAAGTAGAAGTACTTCGTGACTAACCACCTCTGGATATCAGTCATATTCTGTTGTAATTCGAATGGGTGATGACTAGGTCCATTTTTATATGACCTTAAAAAATCAATTATATGACTTTATTTTTGGGAAAATATGACTTTATATGACTTTATGCGAAAATCGTGTATTTTTACATGTAACCAACGTCACTCATGGAACTGACGAGTAAGACATGAACAACATAACAGTAATACGCATCCATTTTTATTTTAAACCACTTTTGTAGTAGTTTCATGTAGTGTGGAATGTTGGAGACTTTAAAGTTACGATTGGACGTAAAAATTACTTTAGTAAGGAAAATGAGCGCTCCACAGACGCTGATGTAGGTTGACACTTTGCAGTTTTGCATACAGCGCTGGTGAAATGTCTTGTCTTTGTAGCTCCATAATTTGTTTCACATCGTTTTTGTCCAATCGCTTCTTCATGTAATTTTTGAGCTCAAGCGGATCTTTTGCGAATTCGAGGGCATTTAGATCAGCATGAGCCTCTTTGATAGTGTACGTTACATTTTCAGTATCAAGTTTGAAATATTGTTGTAGTGGAGGCATATTTCTGTTAACTCGTCAACTTTGGTTCGTTCACTGAATCTTTGACGCTCTTTATAAAAACTCCTTCAGCTTCCCATGCGTTGACTATTTCTTTCACTTGTGGAAGTCTCTGAACTTCAAATGACGTCCCACTTCAGTGCACAGAAGTAAAACAGATTGTGTAGCAACACAATGCAATGTGTGACCTCATAATGCAATGTGTGACCTCGTAAGTCTGCGACTGTAATGTTATGTAGGCTAACCTTACAGTTTGCCTTCATTCAATCGGAAATTGCCTTACTTTCTTAGTGCGTAATTGTTTCATTTGGCACTTTTTATTTAAAGTATACAACAATATGACTTTATAACTCAAATATGATCTAACCAGGAAAATATGACTTTATATGACTTTATAACTTTCCTAATATACCCCATATGGATGCGGTTTTTGCGTTAAAATTGATTTCACGACTTCCTGATGCATAGAAAAAGATATGACTTTAAATGGCCCTAGTGATGACATATGAAATCCTTCGCGAATATTGCCGTTTGTTCTCAAACATGCGCGGTATATAGTCCTAGTCGCCATGGATGAAACAAAGAAGGCTACACCATATTAACACGTTTTATCGATAGTATTCGAAACGGATCATGCTTAACGGTATTGATCCATATCTGCAGAAACCCGCTCGAATAATCAATATGAATAGTTTCATCATTTCAAAACAACACGAAACTGCGATCCAGGGCAGTCGTACTAACTATCCTGTCGCGTGTAGTAATTGGCTGCGACAGATTTGGCGAGATGAAAGTGTCTAGTTGAAAGTGAGCCTGACTCCAGTCAAGATTCGAATATGCCGAAAAACACCCTATGATTTCGTTTAAGCTTACATAGGCCGAACTAGGACCAAGAATTAGTGAGGATGAAAAATAATCACTAGCAGCGATAAAGTTTCCGTAGGGTATGTTGCGGCGTTGTAAATGTGTAGTATCGCAGTGCGTCAATAAATATGTGCCGTTCGCTGTGCATATTCATGCCGACAATAAGGCGGGTGCCTTTGTACCTAGATATTCCATGGTTTTGTCAGCATTTTAGAGCATTCTTGTTTAGTGTTTTTGAGGACAATTTACCTCGCTGACGTAAGATGAAACGCACTAACTCAAAAATAGCTTCAGAAATATACCCACTTGTCGCATTAAGTAATAACAAGGACAAAGTCAAATTGGATTTATTATTGGTACTGCAAGCAGGCGATTCGAACCAGGCTTGGACAACTAGATAATTCTAGTCGTCTAATCTCACGGAATTAGAGCGAAATGCCAGTAATATAATTCTAATCTAATTTGGAAAAAGCTGCGTAGCTCTAATTCTAATTTTAACATAATTTGAAAAAGCTGCGTAGCTCTAATTCTAATTTTAACATAATTTGGAAAAGCTGTGTAGCTCTAAATCTCATCTAATTCGGAAAAGCTGAAAATTTTCTAAGTTGTCTGGGTCTGACTCGAAATGAAAATATATTTACCTATATCTGAACGTCACAAGCGCTACTATTTCGGCAAGGTCAATACACTCAATACCATTCTGATCAGGAAGTCAATGCCCATGTGGAGACGCTGTAAATGGTCACGGAGCAGCGAGCCAGTTCGTTGGCTACTGTGTCCATTTTGTGTTGTGATGTATATCGGGGCCTTGTGTCGATTTTACGTCCTAGCGCTGAAGCGCCGGTATAGTTGCCGGCTATTCATCGCAAAAATCGCAAATCGCAAACAACAATGTCAACGGATTTCAAATTGCTACATCGGTACCTTTGTGGTAGACTCTGGAGAAGACCGACTAATATTCCAAAGTTTAGGGCTACTATTGTAATTAATATACATCGATACCTTGGTCACTTACTAGGATTAATAAAGAAGTATAATGTAACCGGAATTACTAGGCCTATAACATTGGGAATACTTGAGGCCAGTACTGCTAATATAAAGACCTTAGAAAAGTAACCCATGATTGAACTTATCCACACATTCGTTTTTCGAAACTGATGTGTCGATGATGGAAAATGACACTTGCCTAAAACCCGCTTTGTCCGCGTATTCACTTTACGAAGTGAATGCGCCTGACGAGCGCCATTTTGTCGCATTGCAATCATTACGTGTACGAACTATGAAAGTTTACTGTATTGGCAAAAATCAATCTGCAAAGGGGTATTTTCATGTGAGGGTTTACTATGACGTATTATTGCAACGTGACGCCTATCTTTCTTATATTGTCCAAGTACTGCATTTACCTAATCTTTGACATCTACCATCATATTGCTTTAAGATGACGCTAACATGTCTTAGATATAGGTATAAGTTATGAACATTTAATATTAGAATAGTTGGCTGTTACTGCAGTAATTTAATAGCGAGTATACTACAACTGTAGGTATTAATAAGGCGTCATAACTGACCCCGCCCCTATACTAGTGTCAGGACCCTTCACCCCAACGAGACAAAAGTTTGAAAATTTGATGTGTAATGGACCATAGGACAATAGAAACATGGGTATTTAAAGACCTCTCGGGGTAAGGCATTGGAGCATATGTGAGTTCGAAATTCGCGATAAGCGTAGTCTATTGCCTATGAAGCACGATATATACGAATGAATAAAAAAGCTTAAGCACACCAATACTGGAAATTAAGGAATATAGCATGATTACAATTGGGATATTGGTTCACATATGACCATTATAAGTGAGATGGTATCATTTTGTGCTTATCTGGGACTGTGTCGTATGCATGTTAAGTGTTAGCTATACCATCAGTTTGCTTTACCAAAAATGGCGCCACCATTTTTTCATGTATGCGAGCTTTTACAGTGAGCCGGAGTATGACTGACATATGTATGCATATCTATGCCATGTATGATGTCCACATGAATTGTACACTCAGTTGTAGTATCCAATTATTGCATATAAAGACGACATCGGTGCGTCCGCTAGTTTCGGCGAACTTGTGACTCTATGCCAATGTAAATCCACCAGTCTGAAACAGAGCCCCAAACGAAGCATCCAGTAGCAGACTATATCCAGAAAACCGGACATTGACGGAGGCATTGCGGAAGGGTTTGACGTCTTTTGAGATTTAAGGGTGATGTTCCGATGTCCCTCTGAAAAATGTTGACATGCTATTGATTTGGTCGGCTGCTTGCCGCAGTTGCAAAGTATACAGAAATAAAGCAGTGCGATGAAATGGGAGCGACTGCTAACCGAAATCGCAAAGTATACAGAGATGGAGAATCTCGATGAAATTTGCTGGAATCGCTCCATAAAGCCGATGAGCTAAAGATACAAAGAGCCAAGAACATAGAGGTATTGCATTCGGAATATCGTTACGACTAACCCTCAACAAACCCGCAGCGTTCTGTTGGACTTGGAATGCCCGATCTCCGAATCGACACGCAAGTACTTGATGATCCTAAGTAGTAACGACTCAAACAAGGGGTCAGTTCCTGGACTAATTGCAGTTTGATATCTGCATCTGGAAGACTGGGGAACTCTTATAAACAAGGTGGTCGGCAAATTGGTCAACTTGAACTCTGTGTGGTATTGTTTTTTTGTGGCATCTATTGGCATATTTCTTGTATATTATATGCATGTATATTGTCAGCAGGAAATACCGTCACATTTATGGTGTAAACACACCTTGGAGTATTGAACTGTTATTAATCATGCATGAATATGGGTAGGTTAAATCTTGACTCGTGTTGTGATTGACGTATGTTCCGTGTGCCAACTTAACCGAGTTTTGCATAGATACTTCATTGCTGTCTGCATGATAATTATTGGAGTATGTTGGTTGAATTAAGCCAAGGGGCTTGTCTATTGTATGAATAGTTTGAGCCGCTGGACCTTCCAAGGTCACTGCTTCGTTCGAGCTTCAAGAAAATATTTATTGAAATCCCACAAGAATTATCACGTTGATATTATAACCCGGTAACGCATTCAAATTACGAATACGCTATAACGCATGACATATAAAATTGACGAGTTTATATATTATCGCTAATCTACATTGCGATGTAATACTATTCGACACGGATTAGTCACGGCATGCGGTCAATGTTCCCCATTTATATAAGGGAAAGTATTGAATGAATTTCATGTAACCCATTTAGCCAAGTATGGCCTATATACACGATGTAGTATGCGAGGGTGGTGATTCCTTTGTGAAAATGTTCCATATTCTAATTCGATATCTAGTGCGCACTTATGAATCATTAAACTATCCCAACCGTATGTTATTCTAAATGGCAGATCTGCTCTGTAGCCTAATGATATCTTCATAATCATCATATGGACATCCAATTCCATATCAGGTATTGTGTATTATTATAGTATTCAGATTCACAGGTAAGATTATACCTTGATGTCATTGCAATCAAATCAAGATTCTAGTACAAACCCAAAGTCACTGAAATCGTAAATCTGTAACTGATACAAATCGAGTTATATGATTTTGAAATTATGATAGACAACTCTGAACGAGAATACGTGTGGAAATCGTCATGTCCCAGACAAGTAGCGATTTGAATAGATTATAAAATCTGAAGCAGCACCTGTAAATGCGCGCCTGACAGGCAGACAAAGAACGAGGATGACTATAGTTCAGTGCTTCCCATTTGGTATCTTCGCTATTTCCAGTGGGTCACGAAAAATTTCTAACTGATACAGTTTCCTTTTTAATTTGCCAAATACGCCGAATACTAGATATTCTCGCGACTAGACTAGTAAATGTACCATTACCTCCTCTAAATTAAATTGTTTTTGCGCCCATAATCGCCGCGAGCCACGTTCCCGTGCTCACAATAATTAGTGAGCCATATTTCCGTGAGAGTCATTTTGTATGCAGCGCGAAATTTCACGGTGTGTTATTGTGGTGTGCCTGAGAATGGGATTTAATTATTTCGTGCCAAGGTTTTCTGAACGTTGATCGGGAAGTACAGCAATCCTGCTCGATTTCTCGTTATAATCAGCAAACAATTGCCGTGACAAAACTATGGAAAAAAACCTTTGTGCTCGACATAAAATTTACTGATTGCATACAAGTTTTCTCGTTCGTAATCAGCTGTTATGTGTACTAATTCTTGTAAGCTTGATAATACACTGTTATTTTCGAATTATCATACAAAGTCTCCTGTTGGCATCAATTTTAATTCCTTACTCATGCGACACATTGTGATTTGAATTACGTTCTCCATACTTTGATGACATCTCAATGTGGGTCGCGCGAAGAAACGTGGATGAAAATTGGCTCGAAAAAGTTTGAAAGCACGGGATTAGATCACTACAGCAGTGGTTTCCGACCTTTCTGTTGTCACGGAACCCCTCTGTCAAATTAATAATTTTTCGGACATCTGCCTGGATTTCGCGTGAAATATATTAACGTAGGGGTAGAGTGGGGCAACGCGCCTACCCTAAGCGGGAAACGTCATAACCACCAAACTAGTCAAAACGAATTGAATTTCGGAATTTGCACGCGAGATATCGTCCCCACTCTACCACAATCATATGGAAATTCCAAGTATCAATTATCATATGTAGAATTATCATTCATATATGTCCATCAATTTGACGTTTTGCTACATGGGTGGGGTAAAACGCCTCCATTGGCGTTTCACCCCGTTATACCCTACTAAATACCGCATGGCACTCGGTAACCGATGAATATTTAATCCATATACAGACCTATACAAACTTCTCCACCTCATCATGGCGTACCGATACTTTTGAAAACAAATTCCATTCAGAAATACCAAATGATTAATAAGTCAAAAAACAAAGTCGGAATTTCTTGAAATGTATCTTGTTTAGTCAGAGGGATAGCCAATATTCGCCAGCCGAATAGCAATTTCAATAGAAATGGCGTTCTCCGAGAAGGCATCCTTGAGGAACACATAAACGGCTACTCAATCCATATTTACTGGACTTCAAGGGGTGGGGCGTTTTGCCCCACGGTAGGGGTAGGCGTTTTAGCCTCGTGGTCGCCATTGTTTGCCGATCAGCTACCAAGCGGTTATTATATGAATTCGCCTCCGGACTGTGGCTTAAATCCAACTACGCGCTGGTAAATCATAGTTAAGACCTGAAAACTATCTGCAGCATCCGTTAAATATGACATTTCACTTGGTTATAAAAGGTTCTCTTTTGGTAAGAATATGTGTAGAAGTCATAAATTCTCATTATGGCGTGGAAATCAAAGTGGCAGTCGTCTGACCATTAGGCGATATTTGCGATACTGTGACGCGTTCAACGCTAGCTTTGTTCTAATATATTGATAGCAGGCGTCTTACCTCGCCGGTGCGTCTTACCCCACTCTACCTAATATCCACTATTGTGCTACGCAACTACTGCACTGTGTCAAATTGTTGTTGTTCTTGCTGAAGAAGAGAGAAAAGGTGATGAACGAAAGAACAGAAGTTGAGAATTGAGATAAGAATGCAGAAGAAAGTGGGAAAATATTTATAGATAAAGACAAAAAAGGATGACGATCAATCCGCTACATCTGCGCAGCAGGGAAGAAGGCCAGAGGTTTTTAGCTGGAGTTGCCCGTCGCACTGTTAGGACTTGGTCATCCGTTTGCCAGGCGGTTTTCAACGGCGGTATAAAATTTAAAAAGAAAAGTTGAACCAAAGTGCCATGCTGAAGCTGTTTCAATATCGGTAAATTCATTGAGAGGGCTGTTGTTGCTTTTCAAGGACTGAACGACTAAACTGATGTAGCGGCAATCAGTATAATTTTCATTAAATGCATACCGGTACAGTTTATTCTCGCGTATGTTTGAGCTTGACACGTTTGCAATGTGCATTGTGCTTTTAACCCTTACGAGGTGGGCGTACCATATATGATATGGCATGTCCCCGACACCGATTTCTCCATGTTGACACGGCCTAGACATCGGGTACTACGTTTTTCGAAAAGGTGAGACTTTTCCGATGTATTTGGTACCTTACTCAGAAATTTTGGTTGGTAAAAATGAAAAAAAAATTAAAAATAAAATAAAATATGTTTATCACCTAAAAGTGGGAAGTATTGCCGGAAAATCTGCCAGAACATCAGAAGTTGATATGTACGGTTTTCTGTGTAAATTCTCACCGTTTCAAACATCAAAACGTTTTCTGGAGAGTTTTCTGAGGGGGATTTGTAAATTTTGCTCACGCTTCAGTGATTTTCAAGATCTAGGTCAAGTTCAAGTGCAAATTCAGTCGGCATATGAGTCATAAACAGGTTTACTATGCCTGCAAATGGTTGGATATGACAAAAGAAAGCATATCGCGTTGTGTTATGCCATGAACCGGACTGTAGGGGCCGATTGAGTCTTGATCATGAACTTGACCTTGATGACCACTCACTGACTACGCCCATTTGTAAATTTATATGTATTTTCCATTTTTCGATATCTGACGAACCACGCGGTTTACAACTAAGAATAACGGCTTGTTTGAAACCAGGCAACAGCGGCTACGCACTGAAGCATCACATTCCTCTCTCTGACGCCATCCTGAGGGTCAGCCTTGAAAATTCAGAGAGAGAGAGAGATTTTTTTTGGGGAAAAGATTGTTTATTTAAACTTATTAAAAAACCTCAGACATGTCATGGGGTGTCGATCAAGGGTGGAATCGGTACAGGGCTATACTCATCTCAGGTTGGGAACGACTGCTCTACAGATACTATTCAGTCTTTTTCTCATCCTTACTTGAGACTGTGAAATATACTAGGCCAGTGGTTCCCAACCTTTTTCGTCCCATCGCCCCCTTTTCAAGCTCAACACCGATCATCGCCCCCCACATTTTGTGTACCGAAAATTGGGCATACAAACTATAATCACCGGCGGGTTGCCTAAAAAAAGGTCAACTTTTCGACTGGAAGCCTAATTTGACACTTTTGTCACTAAATTTCCGTGGGTTAACTGAAAAAAAAGGTCAGCTGTTTTGACGCGTCATCGCCCCCCTATCGCCTCCTTCGTCGATATCGCCCACGTTGGGAACCACTGTACTAGGCGGATAACTATTTCTAGTTTCGTTGTTATACGGCGCTATCCGTGCATTGTGCTGTGCTGACATTTATTTCCGTCTTCGAAGATTTCAGGATAAGTATTTCATTGTTTAATATGTTTTACAAGCTGATGCAAACATAGATGTTTGTTTAATTAAATTATATTGAAATCACAATCCCGACTTCAACCAGTTCTAATGAGTTTGACATATTCACTTCAAGACGAAAATATACCCGAATTACCGATACATAACCAGTATCCACCTAGGAGAATAATGACAGATGAAAACATAAACAGAGCGAAAGAAACCCGCATTTTCCGGCGACGAAAACATACCCGAACTATGTATGTTTGTTTGTCGACTACTATACACCAAACCGTTATTGTTTATTATTTTCCGTAACTGCCGACGGCACGGCCCAACTTTACGATGTTTCAAGACACCGATTACGCGAATAAGGTGGCTAGGATGAGCCTAGGTAAACCTCAAACACTTAGTATTGGAATTCTGAAGTCGACCTCGGTCGGACTCGAACCTACACCCATTGGTGTTGCAGCAGCCGATACCACTGCGTTATCTCGCCACAATAACTATGTATGTATTCAGAGCAATATAAATAAAATACTTTCCCGTTGACACCCGCTGATTGCGACATCGCTTTTCATTGATCTCGCCCACTCGATGTTGTTGCACGTTCGGATGCTGACAAAATCTCGTTTCCAAGTTCAGTCGCACACCGTCCTGGCGTATCAAAACCACCGAAACAGAGTTTTAAGTTGAGGTCGTCAGAGAGGTTTTGGTTTATCCCAGAATCCACATACTTTCACGTTTGGCTTTATAGTGTTAATAGGAGAGGCGGTAACAACGTTGCTTCTCAAGTGGAATTCGAAGTAACACGTAAATGTCTACCCAAGTAGCAGTAAAAGTCAAAGTAGAAGCAAAAGAATTTCTATTACCCGTCAGAACTAGGGGAAGTAGAAAATAAATGGTTGCGGAAAAAGTCTTATTTCGATATAGCAAGATATGTATTCGCGACCGAGAGGAAATGAATATTGCCACTACAAAAAGGCGCAGTCTTCGAAAACATATTTAATTAGCGTGTTATGGGAATTATTCCTAGCTGTTTGTATTACAACTACGGTCATACAATTGATGGAAACATTGTATATATATATATATATATATATTGTGACGGGGCACTTCAACATTATAATCAAGAAATCAGGTACCAGTAAATCGCGCGAATCGGAAAAACTTTTCAGGATAAATAAAATCTGCCCTAAAACGATGATATTTTATGTTGATTTCTGAAATAATTTCCGAAATACTTTTTGGTCGCCTACAAGCCTAGTACATTTTAAAAGCTTCGGTTTCATTTTTTTTGCAAAAAAAATGGTTGCATGTCGTGAACGTCAAATTATTGGCGTTGGCATGAAAAATCATCTCGCGTGCCGCAAATGGCACGCGTGCCGGGAAGGGGGGTTGCCGACCTCTGATCTAGAGCAGAGGTCTCAAACTCAAATGTGCTCGCGGGCCAATTTCTCAGGTTTGATGACGCCGCGGGCCGCACCACTAATGATACGGGATGTTCAACGCAGAAATTCCAAGTAGACGTTATTTGACGGGAGCTTCAAATATCATGAAAATGTAATTTACTATTGTACTATTCACGCTTGACATGAAAAAAATCATATTTTCAAATATTTTAATAAGATTGTTTTTATGCCAGGCAATATTTTTCAATTAATGAGTCATAGACATCATGCGAGAGGATGGAGAATGACATCGTCAAACTGTCGGGTAATAATATCGCAGCTAGTGGACCTTTTACTTGCCACAATTTTACGTAGAATATTTTAAAATCTACTGAATATTGATCTGATATCAGAGCATTTGAGCGGTGTAGCCTAATCCGGGTTATGAGATGTATAGTCGTGATAAGTAGGCTATTAAATCAGCGCCAGATTTTGCCTTCGATTAATATTGGAACATGTCAATCACAAGTTGAATATAATCATTATGGAGCCATAGTAATAGCATTTGTTTCTTAACCTTGGCGATCGCATCCCCCGTCCTACCAATAAGATGTCTCGTAGCCCCAGTTCATTTTCAACACAATTTCTGATTGTACCTATATCAAAATTATAGAAAGCCCATACTAGTGAAATCGCGCGCAGCGCGCAGACCATTTTCCAGATCAATAAATTGGTCAAGAAAATATTCCACAGCATATGGGCCTAATTTCACAATGCATCGCGTACCTCATGATGTGGTGCTCCGTACCCTGAAGGGGTTTACGGGCCCTGGTTAAGAACCCCTGGAATAGAAATGTCCAATCGCTGATGAATTCATCGGTGTTACAGCTGTTGAGCGTACTACTACCTTATACTCCCCACCGACAATAACATGGATAAAGTGATAAGACAACACCCAGCATGTAATTAACTATACGTCACGGGGGGAATGCCGATGGTTGCCATACAGTATGGCCCATACTGACCTGATTAGATAGCTATATATACCCTACGTAACGCAAGCTACGACCTTTTGATATATTATTATTCTCCATGACAGTTTCGTGGATTGCTGCGTACGTAGGATTGCCAAGTCACTGTTCCTAGTCGAAGTCGTTCTGGGATTTTAACGTTTGACTCGACGTAATTCAGTCGTTTTTATTGAATCACCCAGTCAATCCGAGATCAAGTAATTTTACGAAAGATCGCACAAAACCAATTCACAATTTTCAGTCACGAATCATCAGCGAGTCATGTTTTATCATCATGAAGTAGAAATGTGACGTAATGTGATTGCGTAGTTCGTTGGGGTTTCAATGTTTTTATAGTTGTTTCAGGGTGAACTTCAAGTTGTTATATCTAAAATAGATATGTGGCACTGGAATATATTGTCGAATACTTGAAATTCCCAAATGCCGTCGCGGGCCACACAAAATGCTCTCGCGGGCCGCGTGTTTGAGACCTCTGATCTAGAGCAATTCAACATTTAAGCCTGATCCAAAGGCGTGTTATAGTGTCATATACACATCACGTGATTCCCTTCCATATTGCGCACTTATATTAGGTTGGTAAAAATTGTTGTGAAAGGGGATATGGGCGGAGGGGGGTCTCGCCCAGTTGTAGGGCTACCACTGCTCTCGTGTACAAGTACAACTGTTGATACGTATCGTGTATCATGACGAGGTATGCGTATGTGCTGTGTAGTTATTTGGGCTAAGCCAAAATGATTAACTGTGTAATTCGATCCCGATTCGAGTGTTCAAGGACTAGTCGTGTCATCTGAAACCTCAAAGAATCAATCACTTACCAGTGAGTGCTGTGTTTTAAGCTTCTCGTAAGGAATATCGTATTATGGTAAGCGGCTTTGAATCACTCAAGTTAAATGCATTACCAATATCACATCAGAAATATTCGTATTCGCGATTTAGGAGAGTCACGTCGGCCTTAGCGGCGGTGTCCGAATTCGGCTTCTTCCACAAAACCAGCGCCAGGAGCATGAACAGACGGAACGATGGCTCGTGTACGGGGTTACCGCAGCGGAACAGCGATCCTCATAACAGTTTTGGCTGATGCTTACACACCAGATTATTCGCGGCACCGAATTGAACGGTTGTCGATAGTAAGATGGGATTTGGGTGATAACGGTCGACTTGGTTTAACCCCGGACTTGCAGATTGCGAGACCATTGCTAGTATTTCATATTGGGCTGTGACGGCTATCGTGGTCGTTAAGTGCTCAATGACTAGATTGCGCCTTGTGTTGATTGATCAGAGAGAAGCAGACATGGCAGTGCATGTATGACATCGGTTTTCAAGCTGGGGGACGGGAAAGTATCTGAAGGTGGCGCGAAGTCACAGTTAACTGAAAATTTTTCGCGCTCCGCCCGATTTCCCTCCAGCTTATGGTGATTACTCTGTCTCTTGTACTAATTTGGTATTTGAGAACTCTCTCATCAACAGCCATAACCTTTAATGCCATCAAACTATCCCTTGGGATGGCGAGCATTCTGATTTATCTCTTTAATATTTTGTGATATCATAAGGAAGGGGGGCGCGGAATTTTTCACCATCAAAAAGGAAGCGTGTTTAAAAACTTTGAGAACTACTGCTGTATCACAATGCGGTTCTCAACTCCACATTGTCATCGTCATTATCGGCGAGAAATCGCTTCGAAATGACATTGCTGTCGTTAAAATGCATTCGTTAATTACGATTTATTCCTTGAATAATTAAATAAATGGGCGAATAATCTATCGATTCAGCAATCCGGCCCGCCAAGTAGGGGAGATGTGGTACCGATGGATCACTGGGACCGAAAATACTTTGAAAATTCTCTATGATAATTCCATGATTACACTCCGTGAACTTGTCTACAATAGCATGCTGGCAAAATCTTTCCTCACATACAAAAAAAATCGACGAGCGCGAGCTATGGGGTCTCTCACAGATGTTTTTTGTTTTGGGGGGTGTAAACTAAATTTAGATCGACATATACATTTTTCTTTTTAACCTTCAACACGAACAAACCAGCAATCATTTTTATTGTGAAGTGTAGGGCTTGTATCAGGCTATACAATGGCACCTATTATTTTTTCAGTACCTTCCTTGAGTGGAATTTTTTTCGATTCATGTGTAAAATTCGTAGGGTGGGGACCGATGATACAATAGCCAAATCAAGCAAAATAATCAAGCATACTAATCATGAAACAAATGAAACATGCCTACGTACAGAAATTCTTTATGTAATAATTGCATATGATGTTTTATCGCTATAACGAGGTATTTGGAAGTCATACTGTCGATTTCCGGGCAATATGTATGTACCCTCAAATTTATAGGTTCGAGCCTAAATCGAAACGTGATTTTATGACAACATTTGAATTATTATTTATTCTATTTTTTGACATTTGCGACCAAACATTCTTCTTTGGCGTGCTGTAGCTTAAATTATAATACTGAGCAAGAATAGTTGTCACATCTGACTTTTTTAGGGTATATGTGTCGTAGGTCCCCGGGTCGTGTGCCATTGGACCCACCGGGTGGGGACCGATGATACGTTCGAGCAACAAATTTTGAACGTCCATAAATATTTTTTGAAAAGACGGATATTCAAGTATATGTGCGCGATAGGTAGAGCTTGTATCAAAGTGCTGAGCCAGCAAAAGATCTGCTGTTTTCGGCTGAACGTTTTGGGGCCAGCGAACATTTTCCAATTTTTTATCCATCGGTACCACATCTCCCCTACCTAATTTTCCTATATCCGGCCCGCCGACTGGAGAAGTTGCCCGCCCCTGGCCTATCAGGTATACGGTATTCTCCACCATGTAAGATGAGATCAGTAGCTCGTTACCTTGTGAAATAGTGAATAATAGTATAACTACTAAAAAGTCTATAAAGGTTTCGAATTTTACCCAGGTAATCCAATGGATAACAAAAACCTGTACCCTATTATGGGGTCACGGGGATCCGATGCTAGAGTGTATGAAATGTGGGGTTGTGCATCGTAAATTCCAACCCGCGTCACGGACTAGTCAACACGAAACTCGCAACATGACATCAATACCTTTGGGCAAGTTTCTGGACCTAGCCTATGCATGGTTCGCTAGGTAAACGCAGAATATCATCGCGCACGAAACGCGGACCTTTCGAAATTGCGAGATTTATTTTTATGAGCACCGTATAATTTCACAAAAATTAGATCTGCAGCGTGGAGAAGGGTGTGCCTAACATGCGCGACGCAACATGCGCGACGCAGCATGCGTCGTTTGCGTCGGTATTTAAAGGCATACCGTTTGGTCAACTATACGCTGTGTATAAAATGCAAAGCTGCTGGCAAACGCAAATATACATCCTGGCAATTTTACAATAGATACTAGATAATTCTAGTTGTACAGTCGGACTAATCGTAGACAAATGTAGGAAATGTGAAAACTGATAAATCGCTACTCAAAACATTTGTTGTTCTAAACATAGAAGATATGAGGAAGCTAGAAATTGCCAAGTTTTGTGGTGTTTTGAAATGATGAAAATATTAATAAACTGATATTGATACTGATCCAAGTCAAACCAACTTATAAATGATCTCTATGTTCTAAAATATAATTTCAATCTAACTTGGAAAAAAATTAATCTAAAATTCCAATTCTAATCCAATTTGCAAATAAAGAAAATTTTCTCGTCCCAACTCTGCCGTGTCAAGTTATCTCGGTCAACCCAAATGTGCGAATTGTGATAAACCTCTCATCTCGTACATTATCAATGTACTGTAATGTCATCTGACATCAAATCATTGATGGTTATTGTCATAAGCTGCAAACCAAAAGGTTGCATCAACCCTAATCGCATTGCAACGGTGCTTATTTGTAGGGCTGGGCACAATGATTCGAGTACTCGAATCTGAATCGAGTATCAATTTCAATGATTCGAGTCGAGTAGTAAAATACGATTTTTTCGAGTACTGAAATTATACGCTTCTCGCAACTGAAAGTTAAAGTACCAACGAGAATTATAGTTTCCATACTATTTTTCACTGAGGAAGCCTTGAAACCTTGATTCGCCGTGTCGCAGCATACGAGACATAGTACAAAGCTACGAACGTTACTGGAATAGCATATTTCCGAAGTCGTGATCATCCCACAACATTGTCAAGAAGTGCAATGAAATCGGTATGGTCGAAAAAATACCTAAGTATCTTTAATGTGACGTAAAACAGGCATTTTATCCTTTGTGGTGGCATAAAAGGTACATATCTTAACTTTGACATATTACATTATGTTATGACGTCATAATGAGTGATACTCGAATACTCGACTCGACTCGAAGCGTAATACGTGATTCAGAATCGAATCACTCAGGTACTCGATTTTGCCCAGCCCTACTTATTTGTCACCGAGACTGTATCGTACAGTAACTTAGCACGCCAAACCTCTGTTGCGAGGGATACGTTTTCTGCGTCAGCGTACGCCATATCATAATCAGTCGGTACGAATTGGAAACATAAGAACGCGACGTTCTCGTGATATTCAGTAGCTATGAATTCAATACCGTAAATAATAATTTGTTCGCCGAATGAAAAAATTGATTTTCATACTTATAACTATAGGCTAGATAGGCTTAACTAGGTTACCTATTTGCATCCGATACGAGTGTACACACACCCCGAGTGACGAGTGTGTAATAACTAGGGCCATTTTTATATGACCTTAAAAAATCAATTATATGACTTTATTTTATGGAAAATATGACTTTATATGACTTTATGTGAAAATAGTGTATTTTTACATGTAACCGACGTCACTCATGGAACTGACGAGTAAAACAAACACAACATAGCAGTAATACGCATCCATTTTTATTTTAAACCACTATTGTAGTACAGTTTCATGTTGTGTGGAATGTTGGAGTCTTTGAAGTGACAATTTGGACGTAAAATGACTTTAGTAAGGAAATGAGCGCTCTGCGGTTTTGCATACAGCGCTGGTGAAATGTCTTGCCTTTGTAGCTCCATAATTTGTTTCACATCGTTTTTGTCCACTCGCTTCTTAATGTAATTTTTGAGCTCAAGCGGATCTCTTCTGAAATCAAGGGCATTTAGATCAGCAGTAGCCTCTCTGATGGTGTACGTACGTCGTACAACTTTCCATTTTCTGTATCAAGTTTGAAGCATTGTTGCAGTTGAGGCATATTTCGGTGACCAATTATTTATTATCGTGGTGCCCATTGTAAGTACCATTTTATTCAAATCCAAATGTATTTGTATATAACTAGATCAAGATAGAGCTTTTTAGCCTGCCTACCCACTGACTGAACTCCAAATGACGTCCTACTTCAGTGCACAGAAGTAAAACAGATTGTGTAGCAACACAATGCAATGTGTGACCTCATAATGCAATGTGTGACCTCATAGGTCTGTGACTGTAATGTGATGTAGGCTAACCTTACAGCTTGCCTTCGTTCAATCAGAAATTGCCCTACTTTCTTAGTGCTTTGCTTATTTGCTTCACCGTCTACATTGGCACTTTTTATTTAAAGTATATACAACAATATGACTTTATAACTCAAATATGACCTAACAAGGAAAATATGACTTTATATGACTTTATAACTTTCTTAATATACCCCATAGGGACGTGGTTTTCGCATTACAATTGATTTCACGACTTCCTGATGCATAGAAAAAAATATGACTTTAATGACTTTAAATGGCCCTAGTAGGGCCATTTTTATATGACCTTAAAAAATCAATTATATGACTTTATTTTATGGAAAATATGACTTTATATGACTTTATGAGAAAATATTGTATTTTTACATGTAACCAACGTCACTCATGGAACTGACGAGTAAAACATACACAACATAGCAGTAATACGCATCCATATTTATTTTAAACCACTGTTGTAGTACAGTTTCATGTTGTGTGGAATGTTGGAGTCTTTAAAGTGACAATTTGGACGTAAAATGACAGTAGTAAGGAAAATGAGCGCTCCACAGACGCTGATGTGGGTTGACACTTCTGCAGTTTTGCATTCAGCGCTGGTGAAATGTCTTGCCTTTGTAGCTCCATAATTTGTTTCATATTGTTTTTGTCCACTCGCTTCTTAATGTAATTTTTGAGCTCAAGCGGATCTTTTCTGAAATCAAGGGCATTTAGATCAGCATTAGCCTCTCTGATGGTGTACGTACAAATTTCCATTTTCTGTATCAAGTTTGAAATATTGTTGTAGTGGAGCCATATTTCGGTGACCAATATTCTTCGATTATTTATTATCGTGGTGCCCATCGTAAATACTATTTTATTCAAATCCAAATGTATTTGTATATAACTAGACCAAGATAGAGCTTTTTAGCCTGCCTACCCACTGACTGAACTTCAAATGACGTCCTACTTCAGTGCACAGAAGTAAAACAGATTGTGTAGCAACACAATGCAATGTGTGACCTCATAATGCAATGTGTGACCTCATAGGTCTGTGACTGTAATGTGATGTAGGCTAAATTTACAGCTTGCCTTCGTTCAATCAGAAACTGCCCTACTTTCTTAGTGCTTAATTGCTTCACCGCCTAAATTGGCACTTTTTATTTAAAGTATACAACAATATGACTTTATAACTCAAATATGACCTAACAAGGAAAATATGACTTTATATGACTTTATAACTTTCCTAATATACCCCATAGGAACGTGGTTTTCGCGTTAAAATTGATTTCACGACTTACTGATGCATAGAAAAAAATATGACTTTAATGACTTTAAATGGCCCTAGTAATAACCAATGTTGAATGCCGATTGATCATAATAATCACAAGCGTAAGTGATTGCAGTTCAAAATAAGATGGGGGGAGCACAACCTCAAGGTATTGTGTGGTGAGACACGCTATGTTCATTGTTCATATTGAAATAAAGCTAAACCTTTCCGGCTGACACTCGTCGGGGTAATCGTCAGCAACTATAGTAGAGAATTTGAAAATAACATTATATATTAATCGTATAAATATATGAGTGTCAGCCGAAAATATTCGGGTTTGTGTCAATATGAATATATTTTTCAATCGTATACTCAAAGTCCTGTACCTCTAAGGGTGTTAATATTCTAATATGAAAGCACGGTTTAGTACAGGTCATGAAAGCCGAACGTTACAACTCACCCTGCTATCCAGGTTTCCGTTCTCGTCTGTGTCGTACAGCTTGAACACAACTGTAAAAGCGGTTCTATTTTAAGCACGCTCACGTCCATATTTAGACGCGGAATACGCACATTGCAGTTTATCTTCGGGCCTGTTTCCTTCCAGCAACGATAAGTAACACACGATGTCTTTGAGATGGACGAATTCTTCGTCCGAGGGTACTTGGTCTGGGTTGCTGGAACGCGCCGTGGTGTCGACGGGTCGCGCGATCGATATTGAAGTCGACCGCGAGGGCAATTAAACTGAAATTTTACATGTTTTATGTAGGGGCGGAAGCTGGAATAAGATGCGCATTGCGCAATATAGGCACTGTTTCACAGGAGTGCCAAAAAACTAATGTCATAATACATTGCATAGACTCTTGGAGGTATAGTACTTCAACACACCATTGAAGAGTATATTCATATTGAAAACTATGTTCGGCTGACACTCGTCAGTGGTAATCGTCAGCAACTATAATTGAAATTGGTGATGCGATTGGTGAATACCATGTTCTTTCCAATTCTCTACTAGTTGCAGACTATTCTATTACCCCTGACGAGTGTCAGCCGAAAATATTTGGGTTCGTATCGATATGAATATACCATGCCATTCAAATGTATAATACACGGTGAATAATACAGCCACGCGCGGAGTACTGGTGTCGGAAATTGACATTGGCGTGACATTTGATTCTTCCAGCCAGATATAACAATCGTTTTAACGAAGTTGACTAAATTCCAGTGAATCAACGTCATAATTTCTTTGATTACTTAGTAATGTCTTTACCCACACGCTATCACAGGATCGTCTCAAGGTGAAAACCAGTTGACAATTCATCACTTTCCCTTCAGGCACGCGCCCGGAACAAGGT
The DNA here is from genome assembly GCF_051294905.1 of Botryllus schlosseri. Taxonomy (NCBI): domain Eukaryota; kingdom Metazoa; phylum Chordata; class Ascidiacea; order Stolidobranchia; family Styelidae; genus Botryllus; species Botryllus schlosseri. Next base: position 52,715 of record NW_027648641.1, read on the forward strand.
ATTTGGTCGAGGCGAAGTGACGAAATCTGCCACCACTGTTATTTTATAAAATGGTTGAAATTTCGAATTGTAATAACTTTGCTTCTACTGGTTGGAAATGAGGCGAATCTGGCGTGCGGCGTTCTATAAGCGACCTGACATTTTAATAAGTAGAGAGTAGCACTGTCCTAATGCGCATACACTACACATATTGTTGATAATGTATACAGGTTGTACAAATGTCGATTCCAGTTGACAGACTAATACTACGCGCACTGTGTCGGCCGTTGGATTATATCATCACAGGATTCGCCTTTGTACGGTTATCGGTTATGTATACGAAGACGTGTCGAAGTAGGTACAAAGCTTTCGATTACATCTCGTGTGGCCAAATATCACGAAATTTTGTTCGGTATTATGGCATTACTGCTTTCCGTGAGGGCTTGATTTATGAATGAATCGACCGACCGGTGTAGTCGGGATTGAAATAGGATTGCCACAAATACCCTGTATGTGTTCATGGCCTTACGCGTAACATTCTATGTAATCCCAAGACGTAACCCAAATCCCGTTACAAACATAAACGATTCTCAGCCGTCCAAATTATATAAATTGCAGCGTACAGGTTCGAATTACGAATATCGAACGTTAGTCAGGGTGTTCAGTACTGACATGGATCGCATATACTGATAACATTATTACGGTAGATATCGGCTTTTGCAATAATGACTGCCTACACTGCATATCAAGTTCGAAACATACAGTTGAAGAGACTATGTGCGGTACTGAACTTCAATATACTATTGAATAATATATTCATATTGAAATAAACCAGACAAACTAGTTGCTGACGGCTACCCCTGACGAGTGTCAGCCAAAAATATCCGGGTTTATTTCAATGTGAATATATTCAAGGCCGTAAAATGTTGCATATGAACAACACAACAGATCCCTACATGTACTGTACCTCAGGCGCACGTACATTTCAACAGCTACAGACGACTGTGGGCGCACGATTTCCAACGAATTCGCATTAAACACGGCAGCTGGTAATTCGCATCATTAAATAACGACCACGCGACCCTTTGATTTGCTTCAGCACATGAAATAAGTTGTCATTATTCGGAGACCGACGGCGCTATACATTAAGGCTAGCGAGCGCACTTTTGGCTAATCGAGCCCGTGGGAAAAGTCGAGAAATAGCACACACTTGAGATGACAGCAACGTGACGTCACTGCGATGCATATCTCGCTCGAAGAATGCGAACAGTGGAAGGTCAGCTACACGACTTTCGATGTAGTTGCATAGGGTCGATCATGGGCGATTATATGAGGATTCGTTACGTCACAGCGATGCAATCCAGTCTTCCCATCACATGGCGTAGTAGAGTTATCACGACAAAATCAATGCACAAATGAATGAATGGGCAATTGGACATATGTTTATACAGCGATATTGATGGCATGGGGTATATAGTATGGTCTGTCGTATAAACGCAGTGTTGGGGAAACCTATCAACGGAGATTGGGACTATTCACGACTACAGCTGGGGCGCAGTTAGAAGACAAACTAGGGGTATGGGAAGACGAAACAAATGTGTAGTTATAATTCTAATTGTCGGCTAGAACGCTGAAACTCCGGCAACAAAAACGAGTCTTATATACGTGAACACTGAACAGGGACGATATCGATAGGACATCGCAGCACATTCATAGTTGCCATCGAGGTTCACTGAAGATTTCACTCTTGTGAATAATTCAAATCATCGACGCGTTGCGGAAGAACGGACTTTATCTTGTAACATCTTTGACATTTACAATATCAACCTAGTGCTGACTATTATTTATGATCAAAAGATACCATATGCAGCAGTTTATATGAATACGCCGATATGGATTCCGACGCCAGTCCCGACGCGTGAAGACTGATATGTAGGGTTGAATTTAAAAAATATATCAACATAAAACTAATAAGGTCCTTGTTTGAAACATGTTTTTATTGTTGTAACCACGACGTCACGAATTGTTAATTGCGAGGTCACAGTGGGTCGGCATGAACAATTGAAATTATTCCGTGAATGTGGATCCTAAGACGTAAAAGGCTTCCGACCCCTGCCACAAACGGACCAAAAATATCTTCAACCAGGACCACATCGTTTTGTAGGAGGTCATCATCATCACAAAATCCATTCCGTACCAATGGTATGTATCTACAAGCTATAACTGTCGAACCGATGGCGATTTCGACGGTTCAAACCATTCCATATCCAATACGTCAAACGTACCGGGTGTAAATATACATGCTTTTTCGGAAGTATTTACACACAATTATGGCATAATTTATAGATCGTTTGAAAACAAATGCCTTGGCCGTGGTTATGCTTGTCACATTGTATCAAAGTTAACCATGGCCGAGATAGGACCGAAAGGAAATGAAAACTTTACCTTTGCAAAAAATCTTCATCTCGCAAAATGTTTAAAATGGAGATAAGCTACTGTGATTCCGTACAGTAAATAGAGATCTAGTATTTTTCAAAGAAGTCAAGAGTATATTGGCGTAACATCCCATGCGGCGATGCTGATGGTCACTGACCAGTGCACAAACCTGATGGTACAGTCAGTGATCGATTTTTCGTTTCACTATTGTCGGCCGTCTTCTTGACAACGTTATCGTTCGAGTCCTCGATTGTGACGGACGGCTCATCCCCAGAAGCGGGCGGGCGGAGGGAGTTGGCTTTTCCGTCCACCTCTGGAAGTGAAGGGATGGTAAAAAGAAACTGTTTCGTTTCGCCTTATAGGCGACAACGACAACAAATCATACCTATAGCGCGTCTCTGTATTAATAAATGATGGGTTCTCGTTCAATTATCGATATCTATGACGTGAACGTGACAAACGCTTCACTATAGGATAAAGGTGGTTAAAGTGGTCATTTCGTTGGTAGTCAAGATTAAGTAACAAAATCTGTACTCACGGACAAGCAGAAATATATATTTCAAAGTAAGTAAAAAGTATGTATGCTGAGCCTAGTTATTACCAAAGAAAACTGAGAAATGTGAAGTAGAAATGGTCTAACCAAATCATAACCATTAGAGTAAGTAGCGTGCCTATACTTGAGTACTCCCAATAATAAGGAGTTATTCGTTACTGACCAGATTACTATAGCGCGCACGCATATAGTTGGGCAGAGATCAAACTTTAGCTATATAATTCTAGATGTCTAATTAGATTATTGGGAGGGAAATGCCGGTAACCCAATTGTAATCTAATCTGTGAAATGTTTCTATGCCCTAATATAAAATCTTTATCTAATTTCTGGTTTTACTAAAAGTGTTACAGGATAACTGTATGGTGCGAAACGAGCCAGGCTTGGTGTACAGACATTAGTCATTCTCATGCTTACGATAATGAACTCTGATTTGATATGAACTGAACTTGATTTTTGTTGTGTTTCTTTCTTATTTGGAAATTATTTCCATTTCCAATTTCTTTTTGCGAATTCAGTAATGGTAATTATAATTGAAATAGTTGAAAATTTCCAAGTCGCAAAACTATGGAGTACTTGCTTCTGGCAAGACAAAAATGCCCGATGTCATATCTTCATGACGAGAGCAATAAATCATTGGAGACGCGGCTGTGGGCAATGTAAGGTCAAAGTGAGGGGGGCGAAGTAGAATCGACAGGAAGAGGTTTCGAAATATCAAGGAAACTAAGTTTCGTGCGTGAACAGCATCGGAAATAAATCACTAAAGCCGACTTCTTGAAACCAAAGCCAGAATATTGTGAGAATGTTTTAAATTATGCATCAGGGTCAGTAAGGTGGTTAATCTCTGTATCTGCTAATACGTGGCGTGCCCGACAGCGCTTACCAGCACGATAGACACCACCGCCAATCCAAATCGCCATTCCCAATCTAACGGCGGCTTATTTGTAACAGTATATCTGTCGCCAGATGTATCAACGCAGCGCGCGGTAGTAAACACAACACATTCACAAGCAAATGAATTCATCAAAAACAACATGCACTCTGACAGCGTTCGGTAAATACTCTATCATCAAGCCGCTGTCGTCATATCCGTATTGTCCTTGCAAAGGAGCATATTGTTTCTATCTGATGAGCGAGTGACGCTATGCAATTATATCCTCGAGAGATAGAGTTTCATCACCTGCGACTTTCGACCGGACGTACTTCACGCTGTTTGTTGGTACAATCTCGTAAGGTTATTACGCGCTGATACCGGTGGCTAAGATCTGCTATTTCCCGGTTCGTCACGGTAGCGCCTCTCGACTGTTATTGCTACTAGGCCTCACAATGATTCGAGTGCGCGAACCTGAATCTAGTAATAATTCTAATAAGTCGGGTCGAATAGTAAGAGACGGTTTATTTGAGTATACTAAAATTTTACGCTGCTTGCCACTAGGACGAGAATTATAGTTCCGATACTATCATCCACCGTGGAAGGTAGCAAACCTCGATTGGTCGTATTGCAGCATATACGCAACATGTAGTACTAAGCTACGCACGTTAGTGGAAACAACATATCTGTGGAGTTGTGATAAACCCGCAGTATTGACACAAAGTTCTGTGAAACCATCGAATATTAACTTGGAATGGCAACGACCGATTTTGCAGCTTCGTTCCGCTACGCTTGAAGCTGTAATCCGAATTGTTTTGCGGCAGCGACTGTAGGATTTCTAGCAATCCAAAAGTTATCTTCCATAGCGCAGAATTTACTGAATCTGGTCTTGATCCAAATCTACTGTCGCACCGATTCCGAAAATATAAAGTTTGGGAACCACTGCTCCAGTTGTCTTATTAGACGAATTTTCGGGAAATGCCTCTAATCTCATTCTGATCTAATTTGTGAAATATTCCTATGCTCCAATTGTAATTCTAATCTAATTTCTGTTTTTTCTGAAAATGCTGCAGTTTCGCGCTGCAATGTAGCGCGAAACGAGTCAACCTTGGTGTGCAGACATCTGCCATTCTCGTGCTTGCGTGGTACGAACTCGATTTTTGTGGTATGTCTTTGTAATTCGGAATTTCAATCAATTTCCATGTTTTTGAGGTTTCAGTAATTCAGTAATTCAATAATTAGGATCTAATTCGGAAAATATGTACAGCTATATTTCTGCTTCAAGTCTAATTCGGAAAATACTGTGCAGCTGTAATTGTAATTCGCATCTAATTTGGAAAAATTTAAAGTTTCATGGTTGTCAAGCTCTGCAATCAGTACACCAATCAGAGACGCACAGTCCCTGCGGTATAAACTCTATTTTTACAACCAAATATTCTTATCTGCGTCATCGCCCTTGAATAATGGATGTTACGGGTGATGTAGGGATATCTCCGCGAATTTAGCGCCGTGCGATACAGGCGACGAACACGGTAGGCGGAATGACAAACCCTGGATTACTCCATCGATATAGGATATAGATATGGGAGCACGCTGTGAATCCATATATGTGTACCGCCCTTTGGGTGTGAAAACACTCTACTCGCCAAAACTGTAGTATACAGCTGGCGCGTGTCAACAATTTTTGAACGGAAGCTGGGTGCTTAACGACCGTATTGCGCGCGTAGAGAGACACAGTATTTGCGGAAGTTCGTTCCCAGTCTTTACTGTATGGTAGCGTATTGAGATTCCGAAGCTATGTGCTCTCTGGTGGCAAATTTATTTTCGGAAGCATTACCTGGTCGATGAACATTAAACGCTAACGAGGCTGGATGAAACGGCTAATCGTGTCTGTAACACGCAGTAATCCTACTGTGAAGGCGCAAGCGATTCGCCCATACACACTGCATAAATGGGTGTAAAATAGGAGCTTTTATAAGAATTCCACCATACAGTACAGAGTGAGGTGAAATATATTGACATTGAGATGTATTCAATCTTGCTTTCACACCCATCCACAGAGTGAAACCGATTCAAATACACCAAACCTTATGGAAGTGTATGTTTGTTTGATGTTCATCGTGTTTCGGCTACATTGGTCATTTTACACCAGGCTAATATTCTTTATATTGATTCCGTATTTACCGACTTGTAGCACGGCCCACTTCTAGGCTTTTATAAAACACCGCTTGCGCGGATGACATGGCGTGGAGGAGCCTAGATAAACCTCCAACACTTGGGTACAGGAATTCTGGAGTCGACCTCGGTCGGACTAGAACCAGTAGCCCATTGGTGTTGAAGCGGTGAACCATATACCAACACGCTATCTCGCCACATCTAGGGGTGTAATGGATCCTGCGCACGGTACTGTACAAACGTTATGCGCCCTTTTGAGGTCGTGCAAGAAACCCCCACCCACCCCACCATGGAGATAGCTCTGTTAAAATTGGTGTGCCCGACTTCTTTTCATCCATTGGAATGAGCGTGAAAGCAAGGAATCATGCCACACTTTCATTTGTCTGTCTTGCAGTCAACTTGTATCAAAATACCCCAACCTAGTTTGTCTCAACAGAAGGAGTTCTCGTACCAACTAAAAGCAGTAGGCTACATTGAGCGTAAGCCATCTCGACACGATTTTTGATAAACAATTTTCTTTCCAATTCTCTTCTAGTTGCTGACGATTACCCCTGACGAGTGTCAGCTGAAAATATTCGGGTTTATTTCAATATGAATATACAATTGTACCTATGCCTATGCCGAGTTTAATATTTAAAACAGGGTTTGGAGTTTAACTTCATATCCAAGGCCAAATCTGAACTAATCCGAACCGCAGCTTCATATCCGGTGTTTACAAACGTATACTTGATCACTATAATCTAGTCTCAAGATACAAGACCCATATTTTATCGCGAACTGATACAATCTCAACACAAGGTCGGCACCCGCTTACCATATGACTTTGTTTCCTGCTTTTATTTCAACACCAAGCAGTTTTGTGCTCCAGGTAAGCCGCTTGTACTTCACCGAATACGATAATGTGTCAGGTACAATTACGCTATCGAGGTGTCAACACAATTACATTCCCACTCATAAATAGGTCTGGGCAAAATCGAGTACCTGAGTGATTAGATTCTGAATCAAGTACCATACCTATCTAATCTTAGATACGTATTCTTGTGGTAACTAATTATTTCGTCGCGGGCCGGACGATTTCGCTGGGCGGGCCGGATCCGGCCCGCGGGCCGCAGGTTGCCGATCCTTGTACTAGACTACTAGAGCACTAGATAATGAGTTTGAGTATCTGCATAGTATGAAATATTATTCATAATGGCGTTCTATTTCTGAGTTCGTCATTAGATATCCAAGAAAACTGCTATGGCATACCGCTTGGTCCAAATAGCTTTATATACATGGTCATGTAACGCGAGAATACAGTCGTTCGTGGACCTATGTCGACGAAACCCACTCTGATGGTGGTTCAACAAATTGTTTTTAGTGAGCCACCATTCTAAACGATTTGCAACCATCCGCTCCATCGTTTTACACATGTTGCTGGTGAGTGAGATAGGACGATAAGAGGATGTCTTGGTTTCATCTTTACCTTGCTTAAGTATGGGCACAACAATTGAATGCTGCCACGATTCGGGACAAGAACCAACTGCCCAAATGTTATTGATGGCTGATAGCATGACCAACTGACTTTCCTCGTCCAGGTGCTGCAGCATCTGATAGCAGATTCTGTCCGCTCCCGGAGAAGTGCTTTTGCGATTATTTATTGCACGTTTCATTTCTACCATATTGAATGGCGCGTTTACTCCGAGTGTTCGGGTATTATTTTCAACAGGAGGCGAGTGTTCGGGTATTATTTTCAACAGGAGGCAACGAAAGATTGGATTCCATTAAAGTTCGCCGATGAAGGAATTGGTAATCTAAATTATTGTTGCTGCTGGTTTCAGCAAAACTATTTGCGAGAGCATTGGCCTTGTCCTTGCTGTCAGTCAGATGGTTGTCAAGATGATTGAGTACACGGATATGGTTCCAGGATCCGCTGTACCCGTTAATCGACCGCACGACACGCCACACTTGGTACAACTTAGAATTGTGATCAAGAGAACTACAGAAGTTATCCCAGTAGGATTTTTTGGCTGAAAGTATGATCCTTCTAGCGTCTGCTCGCCTTCGTTTGAAGACTACGATATCTTCCATTCTGAATGATCGCTTCAATTTGCAGAAGGCCGCCCGTTTCCGGCGAACCGCCCTGGAGCAACCCTCATTCCACCATGGGACGGAACTCTTTCCTTTGATATGTTTTGTTAGGGGTATGCTTTCGGTCGCGGCTTTGATTGTCGAGTTGCTGATCTTTTCTATAGTTATCTCGTCTAGATTTTTAAAGTATTGCGAACATAGCTTTTGAAAAACGTCCCAGTTGGCTTTCTTGAAAGACCAAGACCGGTAATGGAATTCATCCCCGTGACTGGATAACTGCAAGTCGTTCATAACAACAAAATGGTCGCTCCCCAATAGTTCGTCCGTCACCGAGGTCACAACCTTCGGGGCGATATCTCTGGATGCAATGCATAGGTCTAAAAGTAAAGTCCGTGTGGTACTCGATACGGAGATTTCAATACGAGTTGGCGTTGTTGTATTGATAACAACCAAGTCATTATCGTCTATTATTGAGTGAAGATGACGACCATTCGTATTGATGGCACCACTGCTCCATATTGGATGGTGAGAATTGAAGTCACCCAACAGGATCGTTCTCGAGTTGCACTGCGCAAAGCATCGCTCGAAGAGAGCGTGTGAAATTGCTCGATTCGGTGGGATGTACACGTTAATTATTTTCAAATCGTGCAATTTGATAATCTGGGCCTCTATAGGATAAATGTTGTCTATGGGGACTTCGAAGAAAGACAGGTCTTGTCTGGCAAAGATACATACACCACATCCGTGCTGGTCTCGATCTTTTCTAATAAGTTTGTAATTCGCAATTCTGGGAGTGTACTTATCGATCAGGTGCGTTTCCTGCAGGGCAATGATGTCGGGCATTTTGTTAAGATTTTCCAAGTAATATTTCAATTCGTGGATTTTCCGATATATCCCTCTACAGTTCCATTGCATGATTCTTATCGACATTGTGTTCCGTTACTCGATACATTGGAGTCAGTAATAGATGAACTATTGTGAGTTGCCATGGCACTCGGTTTGGTAGTAGAGGCAATAGATCAGAGGTCTCAAACTCAAATGAGCTCGCGGGCCATTTCCTAGTTTTTGATGACGCCGCGGGCCGCAGCATCAATAATCGGGATATTCAATGTATATAGGTTTCAACTTGGCCGTATTTGACGGGTCCTTGCAGACAGGCATTCCACAGACATCGTGAAAATGAGATTTACTATTGCATTATTCACGCTTTACACGAAATAAAATCACATTTTCAAATATTTGAATAATTTTTTTGTGCCGGGCATACTTTTTCTAATTAATAAGTTAAAAATATAATACGAGAGGATGCATCATGACATCGTAGAACTGTCGGGTTATAATAGTGCAGCTAGTGGACCTTTGACGTGCCACAACTTGATGTAGTATATTTTAAAATAGACTGAAGATTGATCTGATGTCAGAGCATTTGAGCGGTGTAGCCTAATCCTGGTTTTGATAAAGTCGAGATAAATGTAGGCTATTGTTATTGTCATTGCCAAAGTCAAATTAAATCAGCGTTATATTTTGCCTTCGGTTATTATTGGAAAATATAAATAACAACTTGAATATAATAATTATTGAGCCACAGTAATAGCATTGCTTCTTAGCCTTTTTAGCGATCGTACCCCTTGTGCTTCCAATGAGATTTCTCGTAGCGCCTGTCCATTTTCAACAAAATTTCTGATGGTACCTATATTAAAATCAGAAAGCCCATTCACACAAGATTATTTTCCAGTTGAATAAATTGGCCAGCATATAGGCCTAATTCCACAATGCATCCCGCACACCCTGATGTGGTGCTTAGTACCACGATGGGGTCTACGGACCCTGGTTAAGAACCCCTGGAATAGAAATGTCCAATCGGCGAATAATTCATGGGTGTTACAGCTGTAGAGCGAAGTGCTACCCTACTCGCCTACGATAATAACATGGACATAGAGAACAAACAACACCCAGCATGTAACCAACTATATGTCACGCGAGTCATAGAATGCCAATGGTTGCCATACTGACCTGATTAGATAGGCAGCGCAAGCTACGTACCTTTTGATATATTACTATTCTCCATGACAGTTTCATAGATTGTTGCGCCCGTAGGATTAACAAGTCACCGTTTCGATTCACAAGTCCTTGTCTGATTTTAACGTTTGATCCGACACAACTCGAGTCATTTTTATTTAATCACTCAGTCAATTTAAAACCGAGTCATTTTACGAGAAGGTCGCACCAAACCAAATAACAATTTTAAGTCACGAATCATCAACGGGTTCTATCGTGATGAACTAGAAATGTGACGTAATAGCTGATCTTCTACCTCATGGTAGCTTTTAAAAGTGATGTGATAGCGAAGTTTGTTGAGATCCCAGTGATTTTTATAGTAGTTTTAGATTGAACTATAAGCTCTTATATCTAAAAAAAATATATGGCCCTTTAATATATTGTTGAATACTTGTAATTCCAAAATGCCGTCGCGGGCCGCACAAAATGCTCTCGCGGGCCGCATGCGCCCCGCGGGCCGCGTGTTGGAGACCTCTGCAATAGATGGTGTCACCCAGGTGGAGCCATGTGGCTCAAACCGTTGCACGTCAGGGATGGAGATGACCGGTTCTACATTTGAAACTATGGTAGGCCTATTTGGTGTAGTTGCTCTGTTGGCAGATAAGTCCATTGCTACTTGGTTGTTTATTCTGGAAATCGGTATGGATATACCGAGGTTTTCTCCCGCGGACTTCGCGATGATCGTTTCGATATCAACTGTCTTATTCTCTGCAAATGAGAGCAGGGTGTTTTTGATCACTTCTGCAATGAAGGTAAAGAAGGATTCGGTTGGGATCGTTATGTTACCATTTGTTTGGGTAAGGCCTGCAGAGCTCTGTGATTTACTGTGCATGGGGACGGCGTTCGAACCCGCAACGGGCTTCGACGTTCGTTCTGTAGGTGCATGCGCCTCTGTGTTCAGACGTACAGAGCTTCCTAATAGTGTCTCAGCAACTACCGCTTCTATAGGGGCGGTTTTCTGTTCTTCCAATTTACGCGCGTCCCTGTAATTTAACTTATCATTAGCCATAATAGATTGAATTCGCGCCTCTTTCTGAAAACGGGAGCATCCTGCATATCCCGCAGAGTGGGCTAAGCCACAATTGACACAATGTAGTTCATTATTACAATTGTCGTATGTGTGTCTGTTCCCACATTTCGTACATCTCTGCGCGCTCCTGCAATACTTGGCTTTATGCCCGAAACGGTTACAATTGAAACACCGAGTGGGTGGCGGATTATATACCCTGGTCCGGAATCGAAGAAAACCTATTTGCACCACAGTTGGTAGAGTGGGAGACGCAAAACATAAGAGAACAGAGGTACTCTTCGATAGACCTTTTACACCACGATACGGAAAGCGACGCACGAACGTGACACGAGAGTTTTCAAGAGCTTCAAGTATTTCCTGGTCGGATAGATCGATAGGAACATCCGATATGACGCCTCGACTTTCCAATGGTTTGCTACGATATAGCTCTGCTTTGATTTCAATATTAATTTTCCCCTCACCAAGATCGGTGCACGCCAAGAGTTTCGTCACCTGATTTGAGTTAGAGCAAACTACACAAAGGTTTCCCGAGGGAAGAACCTTAATCTCCTTGTACGAACCGCCTATGACTCGCACTAAACTTCGATTGATAGTAATCGGATTGTACCGTCGCAGAGGTTTAGCGATTCCTGAAATAACTCCCGAGGTGTCATCTGGGCAGAGGATAACAGATCCGCTACTCCTGCCTTTTGATGCAGGACCTTCAGCTTCCTCACTAGCTGGGCGCTTATGCCCGCCAGATCCGCTCATCTTAGAACGTCTGGCTACAACTGCGCTTCCCGGCTAGTTTGTAAAGGCTATGCTAGCACCGGTACTCAAGTTTGTTTTTCAGGCGCAGTAACATACCGACGGAGCCCATTTGTGTACGATTACAAGCAACGATCTGCACAAAAACATCATTATTTGTCACCGTTGAGTCCTCGTCATCTCCCGATGCAATTTTACGTTTGAAAAACTTGAATAAATACCTATATATTGGCGTGAAGTCTGTGTTGTCGCAGTACATGTATTGATTTGGTGGCTTCAGTAGATCCGTATATTAACTTAACGCGCGATGTGTCGCTGAAGATTGGTGATAATGATGTAAAATGTCTTTAGGTATTGGCATCTGTTGAAAATCATTACCGTCGTGGAAATATATATCAAATAAAGTTACTATTCCGTACAGTTAATCCAGCGAAATTGCCTCTTAGTAGCAAGTCTTGAATTTTGAATTCATTACCGCACAATGCCCCGACTGCCATGAACGCAAAACGGCATGTCAGATTTTCGAGACAAAAATACGCTCTCTCGATTTAGCGAACATCAAGGATCGTTTACCGCGGCGAATCGTCCGAGATCGCACCGTCGTAATCAATATTCACATTTCCGTACACCAAATAGCCCTTGAGATCGTTAGCCGATAACGACAATTATTGTATTATTGCCGCCTTAAAAGATGGTTCGCTTGCAAGATTGAAAACATTAGGAATGAAATTTACATATCATCGAATTCGCGAGTAATATTGATTGCCGGCGCCACAATAACATAAGTTATTGTTTAGAAGTACCAAGCCATGCGTGTGATTCTGATGTAAGCCGTGCTCTTGGTCTGCTGTTGTTCATATTTAATTGGCATATTTAGTAATTGTTTACCTTTCTACAGGCATAATCAGTAATTAGGATCAATGATGTTAGTGTAGGATTGTTGCCGGAATAAATTGGTAAGATTTGCATTGTTAGGTAGGACTCAGTAGGCTAGTATTGATTCTGCTTTTGTGTAACTTTTAGTTCACCGTATCACTTCCGTATTTCCACTGCAAAAAGAAGATACATGCGCCTTGGCTTTAGTCAACGAATACATAAAGGATATACAAGTGTGGATTTGGTTGTGGTACGCGTTGACTACCGGGAGCCTTGCTACGTAATTCGAGTTTGATCTTGAAGAGCCGTAATAATTGGTATGTTATATTTATCATGTGTAAGTCGTCAGAATTCGATATCAATCACAGTAAATAAATGTGTTGCAGTCATGCTGTCTCGACAAGTGCGAATCAGCAACCAATTTCTACAAACATAAATTTTAATTTTCGCTGTAAATCGATTTCTTAATATCATTCTTTTGAGCCGCATGAAGGCTAGCAGGGGGCCGCAAGCGGCTCGCGGGACAGCGGTTGGAAATCACCAATCTATAGGCTCCTCCTCGCAATGTCATCCGTTTGCACGGTGTCTTACAAAAGCCTAGAAGTGGCTCGTGCAACAAGTCGGCGGTTACGGAGTCACAAAAATAAGGAATATCGGCCTGCTGTAAATGACCATTGTAGTTTCCAAACACCTCCAATACCACAAACAATAACATCGTGCGACACAAATGTAACCTTTTTAAGCTAAATACCACATGCACAGCAGTAGGGCTATACAAAAATGACTTTCTTCTGGATTCCGGAAACTCACTGATCAAATTGTAAGGTTGCCTCAATAAAACGCTGCACAACAAATTTAGCTCAACCAGTAGAAGCGAATGCAGAGCTAATTTTAATTTTTAAATTTATGATAAAAAAAAATTAAAAAATTAGATTTCAAACTTTACTGTCAAGCCTATGAAATTGCTACGTTGCCTAAAAGAACGACACATAACAATTTCTTCTCACTGTTATCCCGTAGAAGAGAAGTTATTGCTGTTGAAACTTGTGGAGATATGCAAAACTAGCCTACTTGGACGGTTGGTAATCCCAGAATTACTGATGAAATACTCAAATAACATCGCTTCCACGGGTTGGAATTGCGTCAAATTTGTTTTACATCGTTTTTGTAGATTATAATTCAACAATTTCATAGGTTTGTGTTTAAAATATGAATTTTATTTATTTATTTTTACCAGAAATTGAAAATTTTCAATTGGATATGGGGCCGCTTCCGCTGGTTGGAATTGAGTCTAATTTTATGTGCAGCGTTTTTCAGGCACTCTAACAATTAATTTAATCAGGGAATCCCGGGATCCGGAAAAATTTATGTTTAAACAAACAACCCTAATGCACAGTCATCCGACTATAGGTTTTGAATAGACCCCATGGCGGCGTTCTAGGAATAATCAATGTTCTTGCAACTATCGCTGTCGCAGGCAATTGTACTCAGGCAACTGGAAAAGTGATTCAGTATCGCTAATACCATTGTAAAGTAATTGACGACTGCGTGGTTGAAAAAACACGTAAAGTTTATGGTCATTGTGAAAGGTACGAAAGGAACCCTAGTTCATATTTGCAGGAAATAGCGCTACGAAATCACGTGCACATAGAAATTAGATAACTTCTCGGCAACCCCTACACGATTTTACCTGTGATTGATTATTATATATTCCTCATCGACAAGCAACTATAATGCAGCTGAGAAATCGGGCGCACTTATTGTCAGATGCACAAGGCCGCAGCTGCTAAACACCATAATTCACAATATGCATACATACATTGCGTGTTTACTAGCTACGAAAGGATCCCTAGTCGTTGCTGACCCCAATGGGACCTTCCACCAATTCTCTGGAATCGTGAAGAGTAGAACTAAATAACAATGACCATTTAAAGACTGCCGATAAGTTTCTGCTTCAGGCGGGTCATTTCTGAAAATTTAGTCCATTATCCCAAATTGCAAGAAGAGGTCTTCGACGAATGCGAACCCGGCAAACTATAGGTATCATATCCCACGTGTCAAAGCGCAACGTACTATAGCAGGGGTCTTCAACACGCAGCCCACGAACTGATTTGAAATGTCGGGAGAACGTAAAGCATTTCGATGTAATGAAATTTATTTCATTTTAAAAATGTTGTTGTTGTTCAAAATAAGCGGATAACCTGTGCCTAACAGAACTATTCCTCATTAGCTGATATGAATGGGCAATTGGCCATATTGCCTGGACGTGCGATGGCCCATACATTGTCAAGACCGACATACTTAAGAAACGACTTGAAACTTCGACACAAGATCAAGCTTTGCGAACATATAGTTTTCCAGCAAGTACCCTTAGTACCGTATCTAGCTAACCCCAATATCGATTCTTTTGTCGATGAAAAGGGCTGCCAGGTACCCGGCGCAGCTCATGGTTCAAATTAGAATGAAAGTGATGGTCATGATATTTTATGTTTCATTATTATTTCTTTATTCAATTATTTTTTTCTGACTACTATGTCCGTCGCCCACGATAGGGAGCATGTCTTTCTACTGACATAATGATATAAAAACGTGGTTATCCAACTTTGTTTCCTATTTCTTCTCGGTATTTAATTTATGCGGCCTGCGGCCTTTTATAAATTTTGAAAAGTGGCCGCGATATGTTTTGAGTTGGTGACCCCTGTCCTATGGCATGAGGTTGTTGTTTGGCCACCACGATAGAGATTTAAATGTCGGGAGCATAGTAATCAATAGCATAGGAAAGCTACAAATGATAGCTAGTGCTATGTTTGTTTGTTTGATATGGTGTTACGACTACATTGGTCATTGTACACCAGGCCGATAATCTCTATTTTTATTCTGTGTTTACCGACTTGTAGCACGGCCCACTTTTAGGCTTTGTATAAGACACCGCTTACGCGGATCACGTGGCGAGGAGGAGCCAAGAAAACCTCCAATACTTAGAGGCCAGTAGTTCCCAACAAGGGCGTAGCCAGAAAAAATATTTGGGGGGGCGAAAAATTCGGTGACGTAAATGAACCCCCCCCCTAAAGATAAGGAGAAAATAGGTAAAAAACGATGGTCTTATAGGGCCCTTATTGGATGATTAATACAACATCTGGGGCGATCGTTTAACATAGATCCCACTCACAGACCTAAAGTGATGTAATAATAGAATGATTGTGGAAAACTCGGGCGTCAAAAGTTTCGCGCGGAGCGCTAAAATTTTTCATGGATAATGAATGAAATTGGTTCATAATATTGTTACTTGCTTATTGCAAATACGTTTTCATTTTCGGATTTACCGGTATTGCATATAGAAGTGGTGTCATCGAACACTTAATTATATACATCTTGAACTGTGTTCATATCACATGACAAGACTATTTATGAGTTTCTTTTTTCGACACGCCCCCGTTTATGACAGTGAAAAATTTCGCGTCCCCCTTATCATCATATCACAAAATGCCACAAGAATGCGAGCAATCCCAACGGATAGTTTGATGGCATGGAAGGTTATGACATATGACTGTTGATGAGAGAATTCACAAATTTTAAATTCGAACGCAGAGCAATAACCATGACTTGGAGAGAAATCAGGCGGAGCGCGAAATTGTTTTTCGGTTTACCACAGCTTCGCGCCCCCTTCATTTATTGCTGTTATTTCATGACTTACGGAGAAAGCAGTCACCACTCAAAAGATCGCTCACACGCAAGGTCGTAGCCAGAAAAAAATGTTTTTGGGGGGGTCAAGTATAGGGAAGCTCCCCCGTGGGAACACCTCGCAGAACCGTATATCCTTCCATGGCCAATTTCATCACTACCCTTTATACACACGATTCTTAGACGCACACACACACATACCCTATGGAAGCTCCCAGTTATTGCCAACTATAGCTTGTACTGGGCGATCGTTTCACGGACGAGCCCAAATCGCTGACATTAGGTGTTGAACAATCAGTGTGAATTTCGGGCCTAGTCGCGCAGAGCGGAATATTTTTTTGAATAAATGGAAGAATTTGATCAATAATATTGGAGCGTGTATATGAGCAAGTGGTGTCCATTCTCATTACTTTACTTCGTTGAAGCACGGATATTTAGTAACCTCTGGTAAAGATTGCCGCTATCGCTGATACTTGAAAAGACCCAGAAACGCAGTAAGCCACGCTGCACAAAGTCGGCATCCGAGACCAGAAGTTGAATGCATGGGAGAGTGAAATGAAGAGTGAATAGTGAAATGAAAGTGAACGATCGCGAAGCGCTTGAAGAAAGACGCAAATATCAACGATACTTAAAAAGACAATGACACTGAACTGTATAATTTCCATGTCGTGATGCACAAGGCCTAACAAGCGTCATTTAAGTGCCTTGAATTCATAATAATATTAATATTGTGCAAATAGAAAATCAATAGCCACCTTAAAACATAACATTTCGGGCTTTGGCCGAAACAAAATCAGCGATAATATCCTCAAATTCAAGTTTTTGAACGTAGTCTCTTTCTATAGACAGACTGGATGGAGCTGATAGGCGATCATCATTCATGGCAGAACGTAAATACGACCTAATCAGTTTGAGCTTTGAGAAGCTCAGATAAAGTTACAGACACGAGCATAAATACGGTGTCGATTCAAGTAGCTTTGCATTAACTAACACCTGTAAAACATCAAACGCTGTTGCACTATACGATCAAACGTGGTTTCACTGCTCCGCACCAGCGTCTTAAATCTGTCAATTTCCGCAGCCTACTCCATAAAGTACGTCCTTTCGGACTGCAGGAAACATTGGTATCGTGGTAAAAACAACATTGTATCACAATCTCGCTCTTTTCGGTTTCGTATGATTCATCAATGATGGCTGTCGTACTGACTTTGCCTTGAAACAGAAGTATAGTCGCATATGATGAATATGTAGATCGAACGTTTTTTTCCCATTCTGCAATCCAGAGTTTTGTTACTTTCTCTGTCTTTTCATGCGAGCGACTGAATATTCCGATGACTTTCTTTTGAAACTTGGCGGTTTGGATTTGAGTTAACATCGGTTTCATTCGACGAGTCAATTTCCTGTACATAGCTTCTGCTTTGCGAGAAATTTCACTTTACGCTGTCTTTTGATTTCGAGAGCTTCCCTAAAAGGTAGGAATCGGTTGATTTGAACGGGAAAATTGTCCTCGTATCACAGTAACTTTATATATTTTCAAAGATAGCACTTATTGTTGGGCTAGGCACAATGTCCAGAGGACTCGCATCTGAAATCAGTATTAACTCTACCAATTTGAGTCTACTAGGGAAATTGTTCCTCTCTTTACCAGTAGGGGTGTGCGAAATCGACTACGCGAGCGATTCGATACTGAATCACACATTTGGCTTCGAGTCCAGTGGAGTATTCAAGTATCAGTCATTATGACGAAATACCAGTATGTAAGATGTCACAGTTCATATATATACCTTTTACGCTACTACAAAGAATATAATGTCTGTACTTTGATATTTAATCCACAATAGGTACCAATCTCATTGCACTTTGTGACAATACTGTGGGTCGATCATGACTTCAGAAATATGTTAATCCCAGCAACATTCATAGCTTTTTACTACATGTTTTGTAGGCTCTGATACGGCCAGTCGAGGTTTCAATGCTCCCACAGTGGAAAATACCGCCGAAACTATAATTCTCGTTAGTCAATTACATTTCATAGGCAAGGAGCGTATAATATCAGCACTCCGAAAATTTCACTACTCGACTCGAATCATTATATATATTATTCGAAGCAGATTCGAGTATTCGTATCATCATGACCAGCCCTACTAACCAATATGTGTTCATTGTTCATTTATTAACTAAACTTATCATTTCGATCGTATTTCCACTGTGGAAGCCTTGGAACTTTCTTGGTCATATAACAGCATACGAAAGCTGTTGTACAAAACTACGTTAGTGGAAATGAAATATTTGTAAACCTGCAGCATCTGCAATGAAATAGCAATGGTCGACAAATACCATATCATTTTTAATATGACGTAGACCCGGCATTGCATTCTTTGCGGTTGCATGAAAGGTACAGATTTGCACTTTCCACATTTCCCATACCCCTATGATGTCATAAGTAGTGGTACTCGACTCGACGCCTAATATTCGATTCATGGTCAAATCACTCAGGCGCTCGATTTTCACAACCCTACCAATGAATACTACAAGGAGATTGTCAGTGGTCATCAAATCTCACAAAACATCATATTTCAATAATGAGTGGCGGCATCTCAAAATCTATTCGGGTGGCCAACAAGTTACAAATCCCATTGGGAGTGTTTTTTTTTTCACATACTTTTTCAGGCCCCGCCGAGCATCTGAACTTGATGGCACCGATTTCAAACCTTAGTCGTCTTTCAGAACCCGAGCCATGATACACATCTTCTGATCGTTACGTTCAAGTATTAGTGGGAATCAATTGCACACAAGGTAAAGTCTGTTTGCAGCGATTCAATGTTACTCAGTTTCGCGATGTCGCTTTTTAATGAATACGACATAAAACAAACACTAATTAGCGTAAACTCGACCGCATTGTCTCAAAACCAGGGAGAGATAAAAGCCAAAGCATGTTATGCCCCAGACACTATAGTTAGGCCAGCAATGATATCGTGCACACCAGGTCGAAGCCGCCAATGCAGATGCGATTGCGCAGTAAAGCGATGATATAGTGTGAACTAGGCCTATTGCAGATGCGATTGTTCAAGCCTGCGGAACCAGGCTAGCTCGATACGCGATAAATCAGGCTAGCGACGATTGCCACGCGCACAGGAATGAATGATCTAATTTAGCGACCATCTCAGCGAGAGATCATCACAGACTTTTCCCCCTAATTGAGAACACGTTTCTCGCAAATCAGCCGCGCGGCACACTGATAACGCTATTATTGAATTGCAACTGAGTATTAGAGTTACAATGATCATTTCAAAATGACGGGGTTTCGCGTTTCAAATAGGGAATTTCGACCCCCGAAACCCCCGTGGCTACGAGCCTGCCACACGCGCGTATCGAAATCGATGACGTCTCTAATGAGGTCGCATCGATTCGCCTGATTACCAATAGGCCTTTTGCAGGACTTCGATCACGTGACTACATACGCATAGCAACAACAAATTGGTTAGCAAGCTACTTTCTCGCGCACCTGCTTCAGTGCTAAATAGCGCATAGTGTACTGTTGATTTCTGGTTGTAAACGTTTCGGAAATTTGTTGTAGAAGTCATCAGAGATTTACCTGTGCTAGATGTCAATCTTGTACAAAGCATTTAGAATGATATCGTCTCTAATGAGGTCGCATCGATTCGCCTGATTACCAATTACTGGTCAGAAATCACTTAGGCGTTTGAGCATTTTGTACGAGGTGGCCGCCACCTCGTAAATGTGGTCACGAGGTGGCGCAGCCACCTCGTAACCGCGTAAGTCGGCGCCTATGCCGCCGAGTATAATATTATTTACTAGTATGCAGACTTGTAAGCTTGTAAGCTACCAATCTGGATAGTTGACGGTCAACTCAAAACTTTTTTTGATTAGTTCAAGTTGTGGATTTTGAAAAGTGAGCAGTTTTAGTTACAGTAGCGAATTAAAAAAATAGTTGCCAATAACTGGAAAACTCAGGTCATCGTTTTGCATGAATCGTGATAACGTCTTTGTGATGTTCTTGCAGCCATTTCTAGCTCAGAGTCATCACTGAAGAGACTGCCGTAGGGGTGATAGGGGTTGAAAGCCTTCCCATTTTACCTAGAAACCCTTACTTTTAGAAGTGACGATTCTGTATCCAATATTTCCTATCTCGTTAGCGATTCACTGATTTGTATTATCAGTGCTGCCAATTATCGACAATCGACAGTGCATAGCGGTATGCGATCTGGTTAGTTAGTTGCAGAGCTTTAATGGCCGTGGTTCCAGTTACGCATCTCGAACACCCAGTAGTTTGTAGGAGTCTGTTGGTATATATTATTTTAGGAAGTGGGTAGAGTTTTATCATTGGCCGAATGATTATGATCAAGTGTTGTAAAGGAAAAATGATACCATAAAATGAAACAGAACGAGAAAAGGTAATGTCAAAGTCACAAAATATCTGCTTTGCTTGCAGTTTTACCTGTTTTCTGATGAAATTCAACTATGGGCCTCTTGATCGGTACGAAGATGCCAGGATTGTCATCAAAACTTTTCGAAGCTTTCAAAGCGTGCTCGTGCTTGGTGATGTTAATGAATGCGTATCAGAGCGGTCTTCCGACTCCCTCTTTGTTGAAAGTCTTATCGAGAATCCATGATAACTGCACCATGTCGATCTTTAAAATGGGAAAGGAGAAGCTCCTGAAAACATAATGGAATCACTTTATCGAAGTACTCCTCAGAGTAAACATGTTAGTCACACAAAACGGGTACAGAAAAATATAGAACAGCGTTTCTCTACCTTACCAGCTTGTGTAACGGTAAAATTTCCAAAAATCAAGGTCAACACAGAATGTAATGGCGACAACATCATGCAATTTGAAACCCAGAATCTTAACATTATTCAAATGAGAAATTTGCTACCGTCCGTTTGATATCACACCTGTTATAACAGGTCTCATTGAAGCCTCTGAGAGACGGGATAAAACCAACAACTCACTTTTAACCATTTGGTGTATTTTGGAAGAAACGCGACCAAATGTTTGCCAGATATATAATACTGTCAAACATCGCTAATTTGGTATTTTAGAATGTCCTCAAATTTCGGAAAGTATTTACGACTCATGACTGGTCTTTAACGAGTTGTAGGTTACTTTCAAACATGGTGCAGCACTTGAAGCATTGTTCGCTGAAGACTTCCAGGTTAGCATAAGGTATCGCCAGGTTAGAAAATGCTAAGAACCACAGCTCTAGTCATTTAGTATACTACCTTGATGATAGCACTTCATACAACACACACATATTTCAGCAGAGAAGTTGTGTCCAGTGATAATCAGTTTAACGATGGACTTGTGTCATAGCTATAAATGGAAATTGTTAACATGACGGATCGAATACTCTCAACCGATGCTACTTGTTGGAGGTTCTCATGCGAGGACAGTGGTTCTTAACCTTTACTAACTCGGTGAACCACTACATTAATCTGAAAACATTGTGAGAACCCCGTATTTTCGGCAAGTCACTAATAAGCTACCAGGTAACACATCTAATACACTACCGTACTATAGAATACTGGTCCACTGAATCAACTTTGCATTACCATCACTGTTGAAGGAAAAAAAAACATATAACATGAACACACAACATATATTGCAGTAAATGATTGAGATTTCTGCTGTATGAGTCTGGTTCAGAATGACTTAGACAACTAAATAATTCTAATTGTTTGATTTCACTAGTTGTAGGAAAATGTCGGTAATATAATTGTAACATAATAAGTGAAATTTTTCTGTTCTCTAATTCTAATCCGATTTCTTAATTCTAATGCATTCAGGATCATCCAGAATTGCTACAGGACAACTGTACCGTGCAAAACGAGTCGGGCATAGTGTGCTGATATTTTTCAGCGTCATGCTTATTAGAATAAGGTATGATATGATATGAACGGGACTTTATTCCGTGTCCAAGCTTTTGCAAATTGAGTAATTCTAGTTACAATCTAATTTGGTAAAACTGTGTAACTATGTAACTTGAAGTCGGGTCTAATTTGAAAAAAACGGTCCAGTTATAATTCGAATTCTAGTCAAATTTAGAGAAGAAAAAAAATGTGCAGCTATAACTCTAATTCTAATCTAATTTCGAAAACCTGAAAATCATGTAGTTGTCCAAGTCCGGCTCATAAAACCCCTGGGGTAATCGGATGAGCCCCGGTTGTTAGGCACCGCTCCAAGGTAAAATACAAAGCATGCTAACAGTTGTGATTCTGACATACCTTCAACTTTTTACCGCTCACACTTCTAGGAAGATTGTCAAAATAAAGTCTAAAGTTGCAGAGAGACATTAGGATTTTTTCTGTTTTGCCCGTTTGGCATTGTTGATCTTTTCACGTTTCTTCCATGCTATTGCGTTGAGACCGTCCGCGGCTCGCGTTCCTACACAAAAAAAAACACAGCCGGTCATTGTAGTCACCATTGCAATTTACTACAAGTGTTAATCGGATGTGGCTACTTTCGAAGTAGATTCTCGATTAGAGCAAAATGATTCACACGTTACACAGGAAGAGTCTTGGAAACCATTTTCAACTACAACGACACAGGGGGCTGTAACTCGGTAAAATAAGTGTTGTAACTTATCTCAAAACTACTCTGTAGTTTTCAAAATCAAAATGCAATAGTAAGTACCGTAGCACGAGCTTTGCCACAATAATGTCCGACAGGAGTGCTACACAGGTACGCTATTGAGATATATTCTGACTTTGGTGATTTTAAAGATGTAACTCGATACGACCTATACAGCATCACCCAAAAATTCCAGGAATACCGGAACACCAACACGCGAATCGTCAAGTCAAAGTCGTGAGACTGGTAAGAACTCAAAACAACGTTTCCCAAAATCTACAAGAACTTATTCGGAGCAATTCATAGCGCCCAGATTTGCCCGCAATGAATATAATCGCGGACGGTGTAATTGTGTCTATATAAATAACATGCCTATGAATAAATTGCCCTTAAACTTTTACCACAGCTCCAATAAGCATCGTATTAATGATATAATTTTAAGCCTGCTATGATACGATAACCTACACATGTACACGATCTTGTAGGCGTTCGCGTGTATGATATCAATTACGTAAAATAAATCGCACAAACACCATGGCGGATTAGGTTCACAGAATTATCGATTGGTCGGTTGGCAAGTTGACTAGTTGAGGGTTTCAATAATTTGTGAAATCAGATAATGAGTCTATGGTAGAGGTATGCGGAATTGGTAACACAAATTTCGGGGGGGGGGGGGGTCCGCCAGTTATTTCACCACAATAAAAGTGAAAGAGTGTACGAAGACAATTCAAAAAATAGTCAACGATTGTAGCAGACTTGGACCATGCATTTCTATAGACTGGTTATAACGAAATTCTAATTTTTCTTCTTCAGGTTTTCGTGAAAATGTGATAGCGCAAAACGAGCAAAGCTTTGTTACGGACATTTGCCATCTTCATGCTTCTGAATTCAACTGATCTTTATTTTTGTTGTGTTTATTTCTGAATAGGAATCGGATTCCATTTCCAAGTACATTGCGGGCCTTTTGCAGGACTTCGATCACGTGACTAGATACGCATAGCAACAACAAATTGGTTAGCAAGCTACTTTCTCGGGCACCTGCTTCAGTGCTAAATATCGCATAGTGTACTGTTGATTTCTGGTTGTAAACGTTTCGGAAATTTGTTGTAGAAGTCATCAGAGATTCACCTATGCTAGATGTCAATCCTGTACAAAGCATTTAGAATGATATCGTCAGAATTACGCAGAAATCCATCGGTAACGTAGTCGTATTACGGTACTCAACTCTGATCATATGTACTTAAATTTATGCATTTGAAGTAAAGCGATTGGCTTATATTCTGGTAAGAGTATTTGTTAGTTCAAGCAGTACTATTTGTCTGTTGTGGAGCCTGATTTTGGATGGAAGATATGGCTGAAGCAGCCGGGACCCGCAAGGATCAGGATATACTGTCTGCTGGTTTGGGTGCTGGCGTGCTGCTATAAAACAAATGTCGCTGAACACATAGGAAGTATCTTTTGGGAGAACCTGCCGTCAAGACTAAGCAAATCAGTGCACTTTATTGTTGCCTTATACAATGCCAATTTTATTACCACTACTTCGCAACTGCGATTGAAGTGGATGTGGCAAATCACACTCGATTTTGATAAATAGTTGATGTCACATATGTGCGATATTTAGCGAACTAAGGGAAGTAACTGTCATATAACTCTTAGAGCAGTTCAAACGCAGTGACAAGATCGGTCATCCTATACCCAGACGTGGTCATTGTTGGGAACCAAGTAGAAGTAATGCCTTAATTTATACTCCAGTACCAGTAGCACTAATTACTTCCAGGACATGTCCAAAGTACTTCAAGTGGAAGTAGAAATTAATTTCTGAAAAGCGGTCAAGAAATTCGTTAAATGAAGAAGATTTGGTTGAGGGTCACTTAGTTTTAGAAATTGATGCCATGTGACAACTGTAAACATTGCATGTTGCATCTCCTTGATCAACGCAAAAGGGTGATGACACCACAAATATGTGCAATTTTCAAAAATTAATTTAGTTACCGTGGTACTGGGGCTATTTGGCCCAGTTGTTATGACAACCTCACGCTTGAAGGGGATGCAATCATGCGCCAAAGCTACTTTCTAGTTGACAAAATCCCAAACCTGACAAAAAAGTACTACCTAAAAAGTGTCAAGTAGAAGTGGAAGTAGCCTAAACTCATAATGACGCTAGTACTCAGGTAAAATAGTACTTCGTTGCTGACCCCCTCTGTGTATTGGCTCAACCAACTCAGAAACATCCTCTAAAGACGACTAACATTGTTTCTTTCGCATTGACTCCGTAATATTCTGAACTGATGATATTCTTTGATCCATTGAATTTACAAATAAACTTGCAAAGAAGATCGATTTATTATTATTTTTGTGTATTCGATACCCAGAGCATAAGAAATAGTTGAATAAAAATGGATGTTAACCTTATCAAGTTCAATAACTGCCGAGACTGTTATGCCTATGTATTTTCCTCTACCTCCATAGCCACTTGTCTAGACATATTCATAGCATTCACGGAAGAGCGCTTGTCTTGCTGTACACAAATGAAATATCATTTTCAAAGCAGACATCAACATCGGGAAAGAAGTTCAGGACAGTTAGTCCATAGCAATTTACAACGTTGTAAATTGCTATGGTTAGTCAGTGGTCAGATCATCTGCAGACATTTTCTGTTGGCATGAAACCACGCTGCCTTCCACCACATGACCAAATTTTATGTGGTGATAATAATTGGCTCCAGGCTGAATTCTTGACGAGGGCATCATCAATTTCTTAGTTGCCTATGTTCGGCTCTCTTGGGATAATCCATCAGATCATTAATCCGTATGCATGTGATATAGCCATATGTCTTGAAACTCAAGATATTTGCACTGTGCCATAGAGTGAAGTATTCCAATCCAGGCAATCAATCAAGTGATCCAGGCCCCGGGACAGTCTGTTTCACCCTCAATTGGAGCTGATGATCATTTTCCTTCGGGTAGTGGCACTTGGCAGCATGACAGAATGATCAATAACTTGTAATATAGGTGTAGAGGTCTAAATATTTTGAATTGTTTAACTGAGAAGTCATACAATAGCTTGGGATATTTAATATATATATGGTATGTAGCACATTGCATGAATTCATAACACATCAACGTACTGGCACTGGCAGTCATTGTCTCTTAGGCTTAAAAATAGCAGTATCCTATATATATTGCAATCGATATCAATCATCAAAATGCTGCAATGATTACCAACTACCGCTACAATACAACTATAGTATACTATCCACACCTAACTTGATGCTGCAATAAATATCACGCAGTCAATGTCCTGCAATGTCGAATTTTGTGTCATAAAATCATAGTTGACTACCAAATAACGGCTACAATGTCGATCATTTTGATGCAAGGAGTTTACATAGTTCATGAATCAAAGACATCCAACATATTTGAATCCTTGCGCATCTCCATGACACTTGCGAACGTTTACAGCCCGAAAACGATAATATACTGTACCGGTATCCGAAATACGGCTACGTTAACGACGGATTTCTGCGTAATTCAGACGACATCATTCTATGTGCTTTGTACAGGATTGACATCTAGCATAGGTAAATCTCTGATGACTTCTACAACAAATTTCCGAAACGTTTACAACCAGAAATCAACAGTACACTATGCGATATTTAGCACTGAAGCAGGTGCGCGAGAAAGTAGCTTGCTAACCAATTTGTTGTTGCTATGCGTATCTAGTCACGTGATCGAAGTCCTGCAAAAGGCCTATTCAGTAATTTCAATTCTAATCTCATTTCTAGTTGCACTGAGCGAGCTCTACAGCCAACGCGCGGAAAAGATTTCCTTACTTTGCTTTCGCGATGACCAACAAGTCGGTGTACGGGGAAGCGAGTGGCGCAGTTGGTTAAACACTGCAGTCACGACACCAATGGTTGCTGGTTCGAGTCTCGGCTCTGCCATGTTTCTATGGGTCGGAGGTTTATCTAGGCTCCTCATCGCCGACCTCACTGCTCGAGCGGTGTCGTACGAAAAGCCCAGACGGATAAAGTGAAGTCGAGCTTTCAATAATCGACAGCAACAGATACTGAAGTGGACGCACGGAAGAGAGAGTGAAAGATGGTGAATGCGTGCGAGGCTGGAAGTCGTCCGCGAAGCGTACAAAAGTGAAACAGACCAACGAACTTTACAACATTCATGTTCTGGGCACAAATGACCAAATAGGCGATAAGTGCCAAATACTGTTCAATAAAAACAAAACAAAAACGAGTCGGCGAAGAGGAAGAAGTATCTGTCTTGCGTCTGCATCCCAGCTGTTAGTTGAACCTTCCCCTCCATAACGTCTTCCCGTTTCGTTAAATTCAGCGTAGCGCCCTGGCTTCCGAATTTCAAGCTCAGACGCAGGTGGTTCGTGTTTGGAGAGTGTGTGCCGCTATTGTCCTCTTTACCGGGGAAGGCGTAAGGGGGCTTGGCGGTACGTCCCAGCACGGCCCTGGTCACGATACTGGGTGCCGATTGGCGCCTTTGGGCCATTTTCTTAAATTTCGCCTGGAATAATAAGATTCTCGCGTTAAATCGAGGCTGTACTCGATTATTTTTAGCGAAGGTACAGTTACAAAAGCTCAAAATTCTCTCCGGTCAGAACAATATTGGATTTTGAGCCGATACCGATAAAGCCAATAAGTAGCACCTTCACCGCAAACTCCGATATATTCAGTCGATATTTAAAGATATGACATCTAGTTTGATAGGATGTCACAAAAATTGCCGATGCACCGTTGGTTTTTTAATCTCCAATGTCCGATAACGATATTTCTGTCAACGTGTAATGTCGGGCTCTATAGTAATACCTCTCATGAAATGATTCACAATCATATAAATGTATTATGATATATCTGTATACAAAAGCCTGTAAACGGTAATGCATTTAATGTTCTGTAAGTCGGAGTTAGCGGCATTGATGTTCATATCGTACTAAAATGAGGCCATCAGTCTACTCTAAGCTTTACATACTAGCGAGAGTAAAGTATTTGCTGAAAAATTGAGCTCAGTTTACAACGCTTCCTTGAATAGATGACTGGAGGTACCAAGTTTGAGCATTGATTTCAAGACAACATTCGTTGCAGCATATACCACGATCACTGTGCTTTCCAAGGGCAGATCTTTATTCCATTTATATGTATTAAAGTTCTTATTTATTAAGTAACCAATATTTTCATGGCGACAGAAGGAGTTCCTTTACAATCTTCAAATTTTTCATTGATATATATTGCTATACGTGTGTCATATTTGTGTCCATGCATTGCATATTTTTAATTTGACACCCGTTTTCCTTTGTTATGACAACCGCACAGTTACCAGGACAGCAGATTTCGTCTGGCATTAGTTTTAAAGTGACGTTGTTACGTCATACTTCGTCAAATTGGCATTCATTGAACTCTGTTTAATTGTTTATGTTCAAATATTCGTGTCACTATCACTATGCAGTTAACAATTCATAAGGAACTCACGAAGAGTCTTCGAGCTTATAAACTATACTACAATGAATGTAGACTTCAAAATACCAATGATTAGTGTACGCAATTTACAATGTGTGTCGCTAGCATAAAGCCAGTGCCAGAAACGTATCATGTTCGCATCGAAGGAAAATATTGGTGGCGGAATCTACAATCAAAGCCGTTATCACCGCATCGCCATGTCTTCCTGCCTGACAACAACGCGTTGGATTATTATTGTCAGATCTCCAGTCTTTCAATACAACATCCATTGTAGCAGTATATTTATTAAACTCGAAGACTTTTCGGGTGCCTCTTTTCAAGAGTTATCGGCACACTAAAGGGATTTAAACAGATTTAAAAGCAAAACCAAAAAGGCAAAGTATGACGCAACAATCAAAATCACAGACCATGAAATTCGCATCGTATCAATGGCAACAATAACAAACTACGAATATAGATAACTAACCTACGGATAGATAGCCAACAGCCGTCGTCACGCTTGCTTGCTCGGAGGAAAATACTGCTCAGCAATCTGAACTCAACGTAATTGCCAATCCCATAGCTGACGACCCGAGCGCTCAAATTTAACAAAGTTGATCTTATTAGAAAGCTACTGTCGCACTGATTCCGAAAATATACATTAAACTTTCGTCAAGGCAAAGGAACCAGCCTGAAATAGCGTTCAAAGTCTGAAAATCGGCATTGTTCCAGACAATCGCATGGACGCACCACAATGACCATAACAATAACCCTTGCGTGTCCTCGATTGTTCAGAACAATGCCAATTTTCAGACTTTGAGGTGTATTTCGAGGCGGTTCCATTGCCCCGATCGGATTTGAATGTATATTTTCGGAATCAGTGCGACAGTAGCGTTCAAATAAGATCAACTTTATTCAATTTGAGCGCTCGGGTCGTCAGCTATGGGATTGGCAATTACGTTGAGTTCAGATTGCTGAGCAGTATTTTCCTCCGAGCAAGCAAGCGTGACGACGGCTGTTGGCTATCTATCCGTAGGTTAGTTATCTATACTACGAAGTATACGGACATACGGTACTATAGACGATTTCCAGCGCTCTGGCGCCAGTAGTGTATGACTGGCCAAGATTAGAACCAGCCACATTTTGCTCCCCTGACGAGGTTATTCGCCGACCTTTCTGAATACCGCGCCGTTGGAATGCAAGGAAGCCGCGTATATATAAGGTGATTTGATATTATTTTATGCTAATATCTTGTAAGAAGTTCAACTTGGAACCGTAAAGAACGTAGTTCTTGGCTTCTTATTGTCGCGAACAGATGCATGGCTACCGGTGTAGCCTATGCATATTCCACAGTTTTTACGTTTGTGGACATTGAAACGCTTGCACAGAAATCCACTTGATCTGGAAATATTAGATTATTAGCAATGTTCCCTCTAAGCTTCGCACGTGCGCAGTGCTTACACGGTCTCTTCGCACAGAAAATTCAAGTGGCGCACAAAAAATCTGAAGTGAGGACCATTTTTTTAGTCGTTACGCACTGTTGTCCATGTCCAAGGCTCTGCGCAGTAAGTTGGTGAGTGTGCGCAGACTCGTCAAAAATTAGACTGCAGTGGGTCCCAACCTTTTTCGACCCATCGCCCCCTTTACAAGGTCGACACCGATCATCGCCCCCCAAATTTTGTGTACCGAAAACTGGGCATACAAACTGTAATTACCGGCGGGTTGACTAAAAAAAAATGGTCACATTTTCGGCTCGACGTCTAATTTGACACACTTTTGTAACTAAATTTCCGTGGGTTGACTAAAAAAAAAAAAAAGTCAGCTGTATTGACGCGTCATCGCCCCCTTCGCTATTTTCGCCCCTGTCGTCCCCCGGTTGCTCCCTTCGTCATTTTCGCCCCCCTAGACCGCCAAATCGTCCCCTGGGGGCGATATCGCCCACGTTGGGAACCACTGAATTAGAGGGAACATTGATTATTAGGCTACAAAATGTTTGTAGAATACATGGATTTCTGTATTCTCATTTTCACAGACACAGTACCGGTACATATTAATTTACTGTGTTCGTTTATTGGCATTAATGCTGCATGAAACTTATTTGGAGAAGATTGCCTATCTTGATGTAGCATACCCAAAACGGCATAACAATATTGACTCCTATATGCTCATTCAATCTTTAGCTTGCAAAGATGAAGACATACATGAGTGCAGCCAAGACTGTCTGCATTCAATGAAGCTCCATCGCATCGCAAGGCATCTCATTTTAGTAGTGAAACTATCGAATGTAAACAGTCTCTCAAGACTCTCCCGTTACAGTAACAGCTGAATGCATCGACAATGGCGAACTCGAACTGAAGGACGTTCATTTCACGACATTATGATCTTACTGGTCTAATAATTGATTTTCGAGCGTAAAATTGACCTGACGAACACTCTGATGACCCCAGGGGATGCTCGAAAACCCCAGATCTGGGTGGAAAAACCCAGGGGTGGACTGTCTCACTAGCTGAAACAGCTTCGGCGATGGTAACAGCATTTAATCGAGACAGGACCAGCTGATATGAATGGGTGGGGTATCTTGGCTTGACGTGCGACGGCGGATCGAGATACTGCCAAGACCGAGAGTCTTAGAAAACCACTTAGGGATTCCCACAAGATTAAGAGATGTCTTTCAGATAGTACTGTTATGCAAACTGTTGTCAGGTATCGTACGCAGCTCATACTGTAGAATAAAATGATATTCATGATCCCGATATTCTTTGTTGTATTTGTATTCCTTCAATAAAATACTAGTTCTTTTGTGGTAACTATGTGTGACATATTTCGTCTCGATGTTGCCTTGAGACTGGTATTGAGTTGGCGAACCCTGCTGTACAAACTGGTTGGATCTGTCTCTATGAGTATATAGAAAAATATCCACGTCAACACACAATCTGTCAGATATTCTCTTCAGTCGGTGTTGCTCGACTGAAATCTTTTGCCACGGAAATTTAGATGGGACAGAGCCATATCTCGTATTCTGTCTGCAGCAATGCGTTAGCCTGATGTTATTATCGTGGAATTGTCTTCCATATACTTTTGTATTCCGAGAGCTCTAGTAATGTAAATCACTGAGACAAGCCTGATATCACTATTATGGAAATGTCTTTCACAGACTCTTATATTCTCTGAGTGATCTAGAAATGTAAATCACAAACTACAGACATACCGTATTGACAATTTATTGCTTCGTCAAAAATAAACAAATTTGACTGGAAATCATGAAATCACATGTAAAGGTCCTATACTACTCGTCGCAATTATTGCAGTGCACTCAGAGAATATAGCTCAGTGCATGGAGGTAACAGAAGAAGAAACACAAATAGGAGTCGAGGCAATAATAATATGCAGATTGTCATAATAATATGACGTTTATGATAGAAGTAGATGGAAATGAATGTTATAAATAACAAGTTTCTCACAAATATGCCAGTGTTACACAAACCTAAAATAAAACCCTTTCCACAGTTCCAACGTAATACAATCTTTCTAAATCTTCTCTAAATAAATACAGTCCATCCTCAAGATTACCGGACCACGACTGACCTATCGATCTCGCCTCCCATGACATGCCGCCCTATTTCTTGTCGCATTCTTTTTCTATACTATCTTCTTTACTTTCATTCAGTGTGCATGCCTCCTCTTTACATCGCCTAGGCCAAGGTGGGTGTCAGATTCCATAGACTACTCCTTGTCGCTTCGACATCTTCCTGTCTTTTCATTGTATCGCATCTTTGTGGTGTATTGAACTGATAAAATTGCTAATAAACCAATGATGATGATTCTTTATAGCTTCTTGTCCTTTGCGATGGAAGCTACCGGTACCATTCACCATTCTCTCATTACTGCATAATGCTCATAGGGACCCAACAATGAAGGTGTGAGACACCATTCGGCTTCGTTTTTACATGCTATATGCAGGTACCGGCACATATAGAGATCTACAACTATAATGACCTATGTTACGCCCCTTCAAAAGTGATAGGGTATCAAAACCTCCGATCCGACATCTAGCCAGCCTTTCGTAACAATGGCGCCACCCATGCGCAGCCAGTGGAAATCGTCTATAGTAGCAGCACAATTTGTAAATAAACAATTACACGCACGGAACAACACGCACTAATGAGAAATTTGTAGGTTATAGAGGAAATCTTTCTGTCTGCATAAAATAGGTTTGCTCAACTGAATTATAGTAGACTCCAACACTTTTAAATGAAACACAGACCTACCACGCGCAACGACAGTGAACATATTGTCATCATAGTGCTGTGCACAGGTAAGGTTTTCGCTCAGATGCTGACCGATTGACGAAGCATATGCTTGGTAATCATCATAGCAGTCTGTTCTTGCAGCCAATTTGCACTGACGTGTGAGCTCCGTGCGATCATTTGCGCATGTTTTTGACCGAATCAATTTTGGGATATGCTGCTTAATACGCTCAAACAATCTTTGAGATGTACGTCCTACATACCTACTATCACAGTGGCACTTGTAATGGTAAACAACATTACTTGCATCAAAGGCAGGAAGTACATCTTTTCGAGAGTTGGGTAACAAGGGTTTCGTCGTGTACACTACATGCGTGTTAACGCTGTAGTAGCAACGGTGAACAGCCGATTTAATAAGCTTTTCAAATCGGCTAGACACGTTACCTAGCCAAGGTAGGTGTAAAAATGCCGGGCATTTTTCTGGGCCATATTTTGGAGCTGTATCCGATTTTTTCAATACCCTAGAGATGGAGCATTTTAATATGTGGTCCGGATAGCCATTTTTGGAGAGAATCAAGTGGATATCATCCAATTCGCGTGACAGTTTTTCCGGTGAGCAGAGGCGCAAGGCGCGATTAACGAGAGATGAAATGAGGTTTAATTTACGCCGCTTTGGACAGAATGAATCCCAACGAATATAATGACCAGTGAAAGTAGGTTTTCTGTACACCGACGTTAAAAACGTTTGTCCTGATCTCTCTACTAAGACGTCTAAAAAGGGAAGGGCAGCATCAGTTTCCTTTTCCACGGTAAATTGTAGAGCTGGATGGAGACAATTCAATTTTTCGAAGAAATTATTACACTCTCGCTCATTTTTAAAGGCAACAAAGGTGTCATCGACATATCTAAAATAGAGGAGAGGTTTTGCGACGTTTTCAAACAATTTCTTTTCATGGTATCCCACGAATATATCGGCCAGACTTGGTCCCAACGGTGAACCCATCGAAATACCATTGCATTGACGGAACATCGTGTCATTAAAGCTGAATTCAACGCTACTAGTAGACGAATTAAAACGCGCCAAATTAAATCCGTCCAATGTATTTCTTAGCTCATTTGATGTGAAAAGTCTTTTCACTAACGTACCATTGTCGGAAACTTTCGAAATCTGCGCGGACGCGCTTTATGATGGCACGCTTGAACCTCCGAAACTACCGCGTGAAATATTTCTTGAATTGTTGCAAACTGCTACTAGTAGCGTTGAATTCAGCTTTAATGACACGATGTTCCGTCAATGCAATGGTATTTCGATGGGTTCACCGTTGGGACCTACTCTGGCCGATATATTCGTGGGATACCATGAAAAGAAATTGTTTGAAAACGTCGCAAAACCTCTCCTCTATTTTAGATATGTCGATGACACCTTTGTTGGCTTTAAAAATGAGCGAGAGTGTCATAATTTCTTCGAAAAATTGAATTGTCTCCATCCAGCTCTACAATTTACCGTGGAAAAGGAAACTGATGCTGCCCTTCCCTTTTTAAACGTCTTAGTAGAGAGATCAGGACAAACGTTTTTAACGTCGGTGTACAGAAAACCTACTTTCACTGGTCATTATATTCGTTGGGATTCATTCTGCCCAAAGCGGCGTAAATTAAACCTCATTTCATCTCTCGTTAATCGCGCCTTGCGCCTCTGCTCACCGGAAAAACTGTCACGCGAATTGGATGATATCCACTTGATTCTCTCCAAAAATGGCTATCCGGACCACATATTAAAATGCTCCATCTCTAGGGTATTGAAAAAATCGGATACAGCTCCAAAATATGGCCCAGAAAAATGCCCGGCATTTTTACACCTACCTTGGCTAGGTAACGTGTCCAGCCGATTTGAAAAGCTTATTAAATCGGCTGTTCACCGTTGCTACTACAGCGTTAACACGCATGTAGTGTACACGACGAAACCCTTGTTACCCAACTCTCGAAAAGATGTACTTCCTGCCTTTGATGCAAGTAATGTTGTTTACCAATACAAGTGCCACTGTGATAGTAGGTATGTAGGACGAACATCTCAAAGATTGTTTGAGCGTATTAAGCAGCATATCCCAAAATTGATTCGGTCAAAAACATGCGCAAATGATCGCACGGAGCTCACACGTCAGTGCAAATTGGCTGCAAAAACAGACTGCTATGATGATTACCAAGCATATGCTTCGTCAATCGGTCAGCATCTGAGCGAAAACCTTGCCTGTGCACAGCACTATGATGACAATATGTTCACTGTCGTTGCGCGTGGTAGGTCTGTGTTTCATTTAAAAGTGTTGGAGTCTACTATTATTCAGTTGAGCAAACCTATTTTATGCAGACTGAAAGATTTCCTCTATAACCTACAAATTTCTCATTAGTGCGTGTTGTTCCGTGCGTGTAATTGTTTATTTACAAATTGTGCTGCTACTATAGTACCGTATGTCCGTATACTTCGTAGTTTGTTATTGTTGCCATACGATGCGAATTTCATGGTCTGTGATTTTGATTGTTGCGTCATACTTTGCCTTTTTGGTTTTGCTTTTAAATCTGTTTAAATCCCTTTAGTGTGCCGATAACTCTTGAAAACAGGCACCCGAAAAGTCTTCGAGTTTATTAAATATAATGCTACAATGGATGTTGTATTGAAAGCTATATTCAAGTTCTGTACCACGAACCAGCTATTTAAGATCTCCAGTCGCAGCGTATATTTTCAGACTTGACAAGGCGCTATCAAACACGTCGTAAGATCAGAAAGTGGGCCGCCTGCGATCTGTCTTTACGAAAGTAACACGAGTGCGATATATCTAGTGCTCGGATTGATGTACGCGTGCGCGCCATCGAATCCAGATACATTTCCGCTCTGCGTGCTGTTGTACGTAAGTGTTTCGCTTACGCATTGGCGAATAGTATGGCCTGACTTGAGTTTGTGATATCTATTCTAGTTGCGAAGCGGCTGACATCGTGAAAATATCGCGCATGCTATTCTTGGACACAGCTGTTGTTGTGATTATATCACGACACTGCGTTGTCCAAACAAATTCCTCGTCCAGCGAGCGGCAATGCGTGGAACATACGGGTGGCAAGACAATGACTTTGCTGTGTTATTTCAAACCGCGGTGACTTGGAAAAATCGACGTAGGTGGAGAGAGGCGCTATACTTCAGTGCAAGCCAACAGACTTCTACCAGCTACTAGAACTAGAACTAGAACTAGAACCAACGACCTTTGAAAGTAACTAAAACAAAACTAAGTAGATTCAATTCGGAAGAAGATCATTCATTTATATTTTATCGGAATCGCATCGCCTATCCACATCCACATCAACATCAGCAAAAGTTTGAAGTGGGAGGCGTTTCGACCCCCAAACCCACCCCTGGCTACGCCTCTGTTAGTAGCGATAAATCTACGGTACCAAATGGCTGCAAGAGCATCGCATAACAAAACAGCGGTATCACGATTCACGCTAAACGACGCGTTTTCTAGTTGTTTGGCAACTAAATTCTGTTTCTAATGCACCACTATAATTAGAATTACTAACTACTAAACTAAAATCCACAACTAAAACTAGAACCAGAACTACTCAAACATGCAGTAGGCTACTACCAGATTGCGTCTGCAAGGCAGTAAGCACCAAAATTGTTTTCTGCCGTTTGGAACGAACGGACGCGACAGATAGGTCTTCTGCTGTATTGTACACAAACTATGCATACTGCTTGGGAGAATATAACTCAGTAATTCGCCCTAATGTCCTTCGTCGCGCAACGCGCCCTAACACTAAAAGTACCAACCATTCCAAGCCTTTACATATACTCGAGGGCTAATTACTGTTATCAAAATAGAATATACTGGTTCATGCGAAAGCTATGCCGTGGGATCTAGTAAAGTGAGTACAGCTTTCTGGAAACAGGGTAGATATCCGGTGCAGTAACGGGAAGCGCCGACCGATAGTAGGGAAATAATTGATAGCCGGCGTAGTACTATGCCATTACAATTATGTTTCCCGACTTCACAGTACAGGTATATCGCAAAGGTTCATGTCCAATTGTCCATGGACTATCGCATTGAAATAATTGTCCCGCAGATCGATAACGTCGTTGTGTGTGAATCACATTTTTACATACCACTGGATTTGGATTTTCAACATGCGTAACTAGAACTAGAATAACGAACTTCAAAAATTGGCAACTAACTAACCGACAATATACGACTTACGAAATTGCAAATGATCGAATAAATAGTGAAGGTAGATTCGGCATTTCAAATGGACGGCGTTAGTTTGATATGACAGGGTTTCCGACCTCCAACCCACCCCTGACTACACCACTGTTAGCAGTGATGGCTCTGGGCTAGCAATGGCTGTGAGAACAACACATGAGAGAACAGCGGTTTCACGATTCACGCCAAACGACGACGTGTGTTTACTATAGTTTATTTACTACTAAATTATTTTTTAAATGCGCAACTAGAACTAGAACTACTCAAACAAGCCAGTTTCAGTTGACCGCCAACTTCCTAGATCGGTAGTTTGTGAAAGTCTCGTTTGAACAGTGAATATAGTCGCTTTCTTCGGTACAAGCTTTCTTTTGGTGTGACTTTGACGGGATACGCAAATCCCGGCAACTACAACGCATAATCTACAAAAGGCATTGAACCCACAAGATCCGGTCGCCGCCAATTATAGTCTCCAGGTCCGTCGCAAGGAACAAAATACGATCTCGTATATATCCGACTCAATGATGCAGCATCGTAGCGTCTTTCAAGTATGAATCCAGGGTAAAATCCCCAGCATAAATTCCATAATCAAGTAACGCCTCCCAATGCGACAATCACAGTCACTATGCTTTTCAGTATACTATACTATTATAAAAATCGCGCTCCCATAGCGTCACGAATGGTACGGTACCAGCTAAACAAAGATATCGAATAAATTGGAGGTCAACGCGGAACCCAGCCGATTTTCATAATGACATCAGCTGCAGCGTCTACAAACCAAGCTTGATTTCTGACCCTAGACATGTTGCTCTCAGTATCATGTGTACGGCTTCACGCTACGTTACATATTCGAGTAGGGTGGTCACTGCATGACGGAATTAGAAACACCCCATTCGCTAGTCTTCGAGAAAAATCTCAAAGTTTTGTTGAGGTAGTTACTTCGAAGAAACGCTAATGAGATTGAATTATATTCTTAATGAAAATCTACAAATCACTATTTCATTTTTCCAATGGAAAACACCAGTCATATAGCGCTCAGCTTTCGGATCAGTACCAATACCCAAACACACCGACCGGCATAGCATACAATATTCACAAATCGCCAACAATTGCATTCACAAAGATTATATCTATCGAGCACTCATACATAATGCAGGTATGAACCAAGGTGGTTCGTCAAATTTTGCCTTTTCACCGCAACCACAGTATTAATCCACACGATTGCAGTCATTAGCCATCATTACATTTTTAAAACCACCATATAGTTATTGTGGAATGGCTGGACTTAAGTACATTCCACAATAAAGCTTTATTATAGCAACGATTTTTGTGATAAGCGAGAATAGCTACTTTGCACACGAAGTGAGACTGAAAGATGTAAAATGTTCGCGTGTGTATCTTTCACGCTACCACAAAGAATATAATGCAAGCTCTACATCACAGATTATTTGGTATTCTGTTGACCACACCTATTTCATTGCACTTTGAGACAGTGCTATGGGTCGGTCGCGACTTCACATATATGTCATTCACTCTACCTCTGTACCAGATGTTTCGTATACTGTGATACGACAAATTGAGGGTTCAAGCCTTCCACGCTGGAGAAGAGTATCGAAACTATCAATCTCGCCCAGCCTCAATCAACACATGGCAGGTTTAGGTACCGCATAGATAGGTTGGCTCGCCTTAGCTGAATAACACATTCGCTCATATTTGTAATGGCGTAACCTCGTTGAACTATCATCACCATGCCAAATCGGATACGATTTCAAGTGGCAGAATCGCAAACCCGCAAACTTCGGCGGTAAAGCCGATTAAATCGTAAAACACAAACATTGCAGGATTCGCAACACGCCGCTATCTCACGAGCGTGTCTGCAAAAGTGACCGTCTAGTTGCGTTGCGAATCGGCAACGGAAGTTCCACGAAACGCTAGCCTCGACTCTAGACACGCTAATGAACGCGGCACATCTAACAGAAACTTGCTATCCGTCGCCAAGCTTAAACGCCCCGGAGGCTGAATTTATCTTTATCTTGCTTCTACGGTGCTGGTTCGGTTCCGGTATAGCGTATATCGAGCGGAACCGCGAAAGTATTACAGCCATCTAACCGTGAACGGTAAGTAAGCAAACTTCAACGTCGAAATGTTCATCACCTTATCAAAATTCGAAGCATCAAATACAAAACAGAAGTCTGTAAATCATTTCACCGTAATTTGCGACACAACTGAATGCCCCATACGCAGATATGGACTGGACATCTAGTTCTAATGTCATTTCTACGCTCTCGTGTTAATTATAAGCTAATTTCTGCTATACCCGGGGATGCTACAGGAGAACTATATCGTGCGAAACGAGCCAAGTTTGGTGTATAGAGACATTTGCCATTCTTGAGCTTATTAGAGTAAGCAGTGATTTCGATGTGAATCGTACTTTATTATTGCTGCATTTCTTTGTAATTCTGAATTGAATTCAACGAGTTTTTAGTCATTTTAATTCGAATCTAATTTGTTTGACCTGAAATTTGTCCAGTTCCTCAACTCAGCGAATACGCACTACAATTTTTTGTAAAGAATACTGACTCACTGTGTTATATAACCGGCAGTCCGATAAGCGTACAATAGCGTATCAATACTAACACAGTTACACCGTCACTATACGTATGCGTGAAGACAGACGACCTATTGTTTTCGGCGTTAGTAGGCGTTTGTAGGCGTTATTCTTGTAAATAAATATTCATCACCATTATCTCTATATTCACGGAGCAATAACGTCCACGCACACGCGGCAGAAGTTGGTTGGAAATGTCTCGAAATTAAGATCAATCGATGATCCTTTATTATATTCCACGCGGTTAGCTCGAAGAAACTGCGGAAATCGAGGAAATGATAGGAAATTGCTTGCTGTCTGTTGATTCTATCGACTTTACGCGTCTTGCAATATGTCTTGGTCGAATTCGTATAGCCCGTGACATCGAAAAAGCTAACGTATTGTATTGACACTAAAGTTACGCAAAACAAGCAAAACTTGGAGTAGCTTTAGCAATGCAAGTAGAAGCAGCACCAGGTCAGATTGCCAGAATTATATGCACTCAGTAAGTGAGAAAGTACCACATGAACTACGTGGGTAAACACTAACTCTAACATCACACATGATTACACAATGTAGAAAAATATGTATAATAGCCCGATGGAGGTAATCATAACGAATTTTGTAATAAGTTATTAAAGAGCGAGCAAATTTGAGCTTATCCAAATAATCGGAAGTATATGATGTGAGCGAAACTAACTTATTACTGACCTTTTCAGGTCACTATTAAAGCGCACAGTTCAGTCTAACATTTAGCATCACGCTGACAAGGGATAATGGATGTTCAACACGGCGAGTCCCTTTACCTGCAGCCTTAATACATGACGTTCGTGCTTACTCAGTGAGGAATGCGATCAACTTGACTAAATATACGAGGCTCTTAGCCGCTGATCTCAAATAATCTTTCACAAATTCTCAGCTCCCGCGGTCTCTGATGCCACCCAAAATGATTGCTACCTGCGAGCAAATTTCATAGCTTAGCCTAAATTTAATAAGAATCAATCATCATTTCATTCAAGCAATGCACGTGATGAATTATGAGGCCCATGTCAAATTTCTTTGGATGGGAAACTTCGCATATAACAAATACATTTTTTTAATTTAAATATTTTGTTGAGCGCAATTATGAAAATAAGTCTTGAACTACATCTGTTCAATTCAAATGCCAAAGTGCCAGGTTACACTGGTAGTAAACGGCGTTTATTACTGAAAACATTAGTGTCGTTGGACAGAAGTCGAAATGACAACTCTTCAACGGTAGCATATTCATCCTTAGTATAATAATAATTTTCGGCAGGCACTAAATTCTGTGCTTGTTGCTGGCGATTACCCCTGCCCAAGCCGCCGGAAATATTCGGGTTCATTTCAATAAGATATATAGGCCTACCATTCAATTGTATATTGAAGTTGTGCACCGCCAAGAAGCTCTCGATCCAAGCAGAGTTGTAAAAACTAGGGCTGGGCAAAATCGAGTACCTGAGGGATTCGATTCTGAATCATGTATTATGCTTCGAGTCGAGTCGAGTATTCGAGTATCACTCATTATGACATCATAACAGAATGTACAATATCAAAGTTAAAACATGTACCTTTTATGCCACCACAAAGAATATAATGCCTGTTATTCATCACATTAAAGATAATTAAGTTTTTTTCTACCCTACCGATTTCATTACACTTTGCGACAATGTTGTTCGGGAGGATCATGACTTCGGAAATGTCTTATTTTATAGATTACTAACCTACGGATAGATACGCAGGTCCCGTCGTTACGCTCCGGCAAGCAGCTACACTTACTGCTGAGCAATCTAAAAGCAGCATAATTGGTGGTGTTATAACTTGCGACCCAAGGGGTGAAATTTAATGAAACTGGTCTTAATCGAGAGCTACTGTCGCACTGTTTCTGAGAATACAAATTAAAATCTTGTCGGGGATATGGAAGCACCTCAAAACAGCCCTCAAAATCTGAAAATCGGCATTGTTCCAACAATGGCACCACCGCAAAACGATGAACATAACATTGGCAATTTCGTCAAGCGATTGTTCAAAACAATGCCGATTTTCAGACTTTAAGGGATGTTTTGACGTGGCTCCATTTCCCTGGCAAGATTTTAATTTGTATTATCAGAATCAGTGCGACAGTAGCTCTCGATTAAGACCAGTTTCATTAAATTTCACCCCTCGGGTCGCAAGTTATAACACCACCAATTATGCTGCTTTTAGATTGCTCAGCAGTAAGTGTAACTGCTTGCCGGAGCGTAACGATGGGACCTGCGTATCTATCCGCAGGTTAATAATCTATACTTAGTAGCTTTGTACTATATGTTTCGTATGCTGGGATACGGCCAATCAAGGTTTCAAGGCTTCCACAGTGGAAAATAGTATCGAAACCTTAATTCTCGTTGATAAATTGACTTTCGTGGCAAGGAGCGTACCTTTTATGCCACCACAAAGAATATAATGCCTGTTATTCATCACATTAAAGATAATTAAGTTTTTTTCTACCCTACCGATTTCATTACACTTTGCGACAATGTTGTTCGGGAGGATCATGACTTCGGAAATGTCTTATTTTATAGATTACTAACCTACGGATAGATACGCAGGTCCCGTCGTTACGCTCCGGCAAGCAGCTACACTTACTGCTGAGCAATCTAAAAGCAGCATAATTGGTGGTGTTATAACTTGCGACCCAAGGGGTGAAATTTAATGAAACTGGTCTTAATCGAGAGCTACTGTCGCACTGTTTCTGAGAATACAAATTAAAATCTTGTCAGGGATATGGAAGCACCTCAAAACAGCCCTCAGAATCTGAAAATCGGCATTGTTCCAACAATGGCACCACCGCAAAACGATGAACATAACATTGGCAATTTCGTCAAGCGATTGTTCAAAACAATGCCGATTTTCAGACTTTAAGGGATGTTTTGACGTGGCTCCATTTCCCTGGCAAGATTTTAATTTGTATTATCAGAATCAGTGCGACAGTAGCTCTCGATTAAGACCAGTTTCATTAAATTTCACCCCTCGGGTCGCAAGTTATAACACCACCAATTATGCTGCTTTTAGATTGCTCAGCAGTAAGTGTAACTGCTTGCCGGAGCGTAACGATGGGACCTGCGTATCTATCCGCAGGTTAATAATCTATACTTAGTAGCTTTGTACTATATGTTTCGTATGCTGGGTTACGGCCAATCAAGGTTTCAAGGCTTCCACAGTGGAAAATAGTATCGAAACCTTAATTCTCGTTGATAAATTGACTTTCGTGGCAAGGAGCGTATAATGTAATCCAAGGTGTGTCTCTGCGAGTTGAAGGCTTATTTCGTGTTGATCACACCGCAAGAGGGAGCTATCTCGTAATTCTATAGGTCGTTATAAAACGAGGTTGGAAACTTTCGGTCTAGTTGATCCAGCTACGTATTGAAACGGTGCACCCACACAGACCATTGAGAAAACGTTGTCGTAACCTAACCATATCCACGAGTAAATATGGGACTACGCGTAACTGTCCATAGATTCCTCTGGCCCCACACCGTGGTTTTACGACACAGGCAAGATGCGGTAGTGGAAATATTAAAAATGAAAAACGATTATTTGGTGACATTTGATTTGGATTTTACACCTGATGAACCATACACTCGATTGATACATTGGGAGGACAACTCAATCGTCAAGGTTGAGGGAAAAGAAATGTACAGATTTGTTGGTGTTGTGGATATTCAGCGAAAATCAGGGTATATGATTGTGTATGGTTCGCATATTTGACTGAGAATATATCAACAGGCATAATGCGCTGTCAATTGTGTCATGCCGTGTGTCATCTATGCCCACATTGAATGTACAGAGTCGTCGCATGATGAGACTTGAGAACATGAATTTGTTTTCCATGATGTTTGTACACCGACACATTGTTTGTACACCTCGTTTACGCGAATACTTGTGAACAATCGCGACGTTACTTGTATGTGATGGTTGGTATTTTTCATGGAGACAAAACACTGTCTGTAACATGTTTACTTGAATATCGGTCGTTGGTTCATGAGTGAATATCCGGATCAGGCCCCCCACACACTTTCTCGTATTAGTGATCCGGTTTCAGCTGACTGGAGCGACATGTATTGATCAGTAAAGACACAATATAGTAAACAGACCTGAGGAAACTCACAAGTAACCCGGAGTTGTTGGCGCGATGGGGAACATAAATTCATCCGTTTTCCGAAAACCATTATCCGTGTATCAACCAGCTACCAAAGTCGAGGAGGTGTTTTATTCAGGCATTTTGACTCTGGAAAATCCAAAGCACGAACCCGGACATCACGGACATATCGGAAACCCCTTTATTC
Source organism: Botryllus schlosseri (assembly GCF_051294905.1). Lineage (NCBI taxonomy): Eukaryota > Metazoa > Chordata > Ascidiacea > Stolidobranchia > Styelidae > Botryllus > Botryllus schlosseri. Next base: position 96,651 of record NW_027648641.1, read on the forward strand.
GCCAATTCCGAAAACATACATGTCGATGTACAACAGCTCATTGTTATTGTATGTGAGTAACCAATGATTTTGATGGGATGCATCAGAGCAAGTGAATATTTGATTAGACAAATGTATCGGAGTCGTTGTTGGTGTATATTTTGTCGCTGCCCGTTGTAACAATATACAAAAATATCAAATTGTCCGGTGTGGTTGTCAGTTTTCAAAACGAAAATGATATTGTTACCCAGGGAGAAGGTAGATTTCCAAGTGAAAACTGTATTGGTACTCAGGTAAATGATAGTTTTCCAAACGAAAAGGGTTTTTCTAAAAGAAAATGATTAGTCACTCTAGGTAAAAGTATTTTTCCAAGTGAAATGATATTTTTACTCAGGTAAACGACGGATCACCAAGTGAAAAAGGTTTGTAACCCAGGGAAAGATATATTTCCAAGCGAAAAAGGTTTGTTACCCGGGGAAAAAATATATTTCCAAGTGAAAAAGGTTTGTTACCCAGGGAAAAAATAGATTTCCAAGTGAAAAAGGTTTGTTACCCGGGGAAAAAATATATTTCCAAGTGAAAATGGTTTTCTTACTCTGGGTAAACGTCAGATCTCCAAAGGAAAATGATATGTTTAGTCAGGTAAACGATGGACTGTCAAGTGAAAGTGGTAATTTTACATAGGTAAACGTCGTGGGCTCAGTGTCGTTGGTCTTGTTAAACGTAGCTGTCGAGTTGTACAATATACTTGTCGTGAGTATACAATTACGAAGGGAGAGAATGAAATTGCTATTATGAGTGCCAGAAGGTTGTCGTATGTAGATTTGACAGTAACCCTATTATTCGCATATGACAAACACAATCATGGCCATTAACTAACTTGCTCGGTCTCGATCAATGCAAAAGAGATGATTCGTTTTTTGAAACCGTAGCGAAGACCACATGTAAATCTATGCGATAGACCTCTATCTCCTTACATTCAGTCGTGTCGTTTGCATTTTAATACGGACCCCACATGTATGACATGCACACACTAACGCCGTAAACGGAAGTCGATGATTTTGATTAATAAAAATATTTCTTGACTACATCGGAATGTCTATGTTGTAGAAAGTAAATACTATTATGGTGTTGTGTGTTTAATGAAAGCGATTGGTTACAAGTATGTTTTAGGAAAATAAAATTTATTTATCTAGATGTGGCAGTTTGTGAGGAAATGAAAATAGATCCGTGGTTTTAATTGAATTGCGCTGTTTTAATGTACGCTTCAACATGGAGACTTGACGCTGAACAACAACTCGATTCACTAAACAATTTGTCACTGGTGTGCAAAGGGTTAGGAAAATTTTAATACAGCTCCATCTACTGGTTGTTTTGTTGTGAGGACAATCATGTGATGACTCAGCACTTTTCGGTAGCAAAGTAGCTTGTTTTGTGCGTTAGATTTGTGGAACATGAGTCGAATACACACTCTTTTGCGGAAGTAACAAGATTACTGCGATGACATTGGTAGGTCTCTCAAGCAGTGGCCATCGATTTGTTTTTGAAAGATGTCGCGATATCGATATAATATTTTCTAAAAGTCAAACTCGACATATATCATGAACGTGTAGGACTCACGATAAACATTATACTTATACAACTTTGTTACAAGAACTATGATATTTCTGTAAGGTGTGTTGGATTATTTGAATATTTAGATGCGTGACCATTCATGTAAAAAAAGTTCTTGTGACATCAAAAACAGTTTGTAGAGTATAACATTTAGTTTCGTAGTGTGAAGATATCGAGTAAAGTTGATTACTTTGTGTGATGTTAATATCCTTCGTACTTTTGTAAGAGTTGTGGAGTAACATACAAAGTAACTAGTTGACACAAACAAAATATTGAATGACTGCTAACGCATTGAGTTCATAATCCAAGAGGGTGAAATTTGTTTACTGTTAAACTAACATAACTCATATCCAGCAAAACAGATACAATCCGATGATGTGATGTTGGTCAATATCCATTTTGTAAAGATTGAGTAAATCCTCCTCCGTCAGGTGGGTGTGATTCAAATCAATAGCATGTTACACATAAACATCATTTGTATTGAGGGTGATATTGTGAAGATGATGCCGCAACAACACAACAAGTAATATTTTGTATCGGGTGTTTGTACTTTAGGAATAGCGGAGTGTGCGATATTTTGGATATGTGTGCACGGTTGTAAACTACGGTTGTTCTTGGGTCTTGCGTCGAGTAAATTAGAACTATGTCTAGAATTCAAACACATCCAAGTTAGTTCTTTAGCGACTATGATTACATCTACTTTGACGAGAGGAAATGGAAAAATTCAAATGGATACTACTGACGAACACAAAGTGCAAAATGGTTTTATCAGATTTAGGTGTAGGATATCTTTTCGATTTCTTTACCAGAGTGTGTTTTACAAATAATTCCAGTACACCTAACTATAGGATACATTTGGCAAACATCGTGTAAATTGTTTCTTTGTGATGGTAACGACTTTCGGCGGCTTAGTTTCATGTCGGGAATTATTATTTGAGGGTTCAAAAACAATTTCAATCAATACTACAAATGAACAACAATACAAAACACGTTTAATGAATTATAGTGTAGCAAGTACTTCCTTGATATTACGATTGTTGTGCACCAGACATTTCTACCTGATTTGAATGCATCTAGCAAACATATTCCAATTTACTTTTGTAATGATCAAAGTCTTAGAGTGCGACCTCGTGATATTTTACATTTAGCATGTATTATAGAAAGTGTGAGCGGAGTTGAGTATTAATCGTGTACTTGGTGTAGTGCTTTGATATCAAAGAGATATTTTCGCCCTGTGTAATGTTTCAATTCTCTGTTGTGAATTCCGACAGTAACGACATTGATGTTAAATCCTCACCCGTGGTTATTGTACGTGAATCCTAAACATCGCAACAGTCGGTATGGAAATCGAACGCGTGCGTACTTTTAGATAGGCGACACTAACAAGTTTATTACATCCGTGAAATACTCTGAAACGTCGATTCGTGATTGTGTTAGCTATATTCATCTTCCATATCTGTGGGCACAAAGATATCTTGACTTCGGTTACAACTCACTCGAAACGAATTGTCGCGGGTAATCTAAAAAAGCACAAGTCGAAGACGAATGATTTGATTTCAATGAACTAAAAAAGTCCTTTTGTTTTGATGTTGGATTTAATACAATTTGTATGACTATACCGAATCCGATTCCGAAAGGGAAATGTTACTTTAGTAGAAAAATTGGATGACTCGCATTTTGATATTGATAGATGTGTAGAGTAATATGACTAGTTTATGAAATCTCGGTAATGTTGTCATGTCTGTGATCAACAAATATGTGATCAAGTCTTACCATTCGATATTAACTTTCGCAGTCGGTGTAAGCGAAAATTTGTTGAAGTAACAATACCGACGAGCTCAATAATATTTTCCATCGACGCATTCGAATAATCTGTCAGCTACAAGTGGATTAAAAACTTGATGCCGTTTTGTGGTTAACTCAAGTCAGTGGCCGCGTTTGTGTAGATTTCAGGAATGATCATGACGTGTTGGCCGGGTAAATTAGTTAATGCGGTTGTAACTATGACCGTAAAGAGTTGCTGACATTCCAATAAGACGAGTTGGTGGTATATGCCTAAAACCGAACTTGATATGTTTGTTGGTTGTAGTGATTACTTGCGTAGTCTTGTCTACTTTTCATAAGGATACTTTTTGTTTTGGTTGGGTAAGTTACAAACGGATTGACTTGACAAGGTTTTTTGTATTTTACTCTTTTGTGTATGGGAAGATGTTGAAATGTTGAGACGTAATACTATTTCCGTTCACTCGATTGCAACAAAAAATAACCTGATAGTTTGTTCAAGGTTTCGACAAATAGATTGAAATATTCCGATTTAACTCATCGCGTCACAAGTCAATCGTGGTATGCACAAGTGGTTGTCAAGTTAGAAATATTTACAACAGGTGTTATTTCATTGATTGATTCTATTGTGTGTAGTAACACATTAAAATATCGCGATAGTATTTACTGAAACTGATAAACGGGAAAACTCAGTCGTGAATAGAGTTGTAAGTTTCAAGGATTGTTTCAAAGTATGATCTTGAAATGTGACTGGATCAAAGTTGGTAGTCATGTTTGTCAATATATTTCAATTCAGACTATGTCAAAGTCCAAATATTTCATTTTGGATTATCAGGATTTACCTTTAGTACATCTCACGAATGGATTCCGACGCCACGCTATAACATTTTTGATGATAAGAACTCGAGGATTTTCATGATAGAGTTGACGAGTGATAAGATGCGTGTTTTTGTTAAGAGTTTGATTTCAAGTTGATAAAGACAATAACTGTATAATGCACATACTTGTGATTCTTGATTCTTGTAGAATTATAGTTGGTATTGATTCTATAAGTGTGAAAACAGCGGCGTGGAATGTGCGAATAATTCGATGTAGCTGAAAGTCGGCGTCAGTAATATTCGGGTTATGGTCGAATCAAAGGATCACGAAAAGATTTCTCAAAATAATTAGAATTGTACCGAATTAACACATTCAGATACGAATCAACTTGGTTTGTGTAGTAAGTTTCATTTCGAGTTGGTAAATTGATACATTGGTTGAATATTCTCATAATTCTTATCGCGCAACTAAAGTCAGCCACTGTTCGAAGTGTCAAAACATATAGCGACCACCAGAAAGTGTCAAATTGTTGGTTTTCGAATCACCGTCTGCGACGGTTCTGTGACAAACTAATTACATTGAGAAAGCATTCTCCAAACGAAAAAAACTCATGGTCAAATCCGGTTGGGTCCAAATTGACAAGTTTACTGGAAAACCTGCTGTATTACTGGGACGGGCTTCGTCAGTAACTCTGCATGGAAAATCGAGACATACGACTGAAGAATACCCATTATTGACCTGTGAATCGGTATACGGAAATAAAGATGAATACGTCTCGATCGCCGCTACTTGTGTTTCTCGAGAGGAGAAGATGGTCAATTCTGGTCCCGGAAAGGAGTTGAAATTATACAGTTTTACATTGAAGGATGATACTGGTGAGGTGGTTTTGGATCAATGGAACAAAGCCTCGCTCGTACCCGGGAAGAAATATCAACTCACTCGTGTTAAAAACTGTGTCGGCAGCTTGAAAATCGATTCGTTAACTAGACTTGTTGAATTGAAAGAATAGTTTGCATATTTGTATACCACAATACAATATTTCATTTTCACGTAAATTGTATGACCTATGTGTTTCGACAACTGGGTTAGCGCGGTGTTGTTCTACTGATCGAGGTGTGAAAATTGTCCTATCGCGATGAAGTTGCGACTGTGAACAGCAGACTATTCTGTAGGCGCGAAACAGCGGTGTGAATAAGCCGAAAGTATTATTCAGGTAGCAATCAATAGTGAGGAAAGAGAACACGATCGGTCATTTGACACGACTAAACTACGACATCATATATCATAATTTACGATCAAACTATTTCGCACTGACTGGTCTAGTGTAATAATCGATAGTAGCACACGGCTGGACGGGGAATAATTCAGCGCGCAGGTCATTCGAAATATAGGTCGCACGCACTGCTTAATCCTCTTGCAAGCCACGTTTCCGTTTGTGCGGTTATTGTTGGTGACTCGTACATATTCAACACCACACGAGAGATGCCTGAAAGTACGAATCACGACCGCGCCCATAAGAACACATGGCGAGTCACCACAGATCCCGTAAGAATACATGGCGCATCACCGCCGCAGCCTATAGCAAAAAAGGCGAGTCACGACCACCAGTATTTCAATACGATTCACCGCCGCAGCCTATACCCGAAAGTACGAATCACGACCACGAGTTTTCAATACGAGTCACCACCGCAGCCTATACCCAAAAGTACGACTCACGACCACGAGTTTTCAATACGAGTCACCGCCGCAGCCTATACCCAAAAGTACGACTCACGACCACGAGTTTTCAATACGAGTCACCGCCGCAGCCTATACCCAAAAGTACGACTCACCACCGCATCCATAAGAACCCATTACGAATCACGGCCGAGAGGGGGGTCTGAAAGTACGAGTCACCACCCCGGGTTTTCAATACGAGTCACCACCCCGCCCATAAGAACCCCAGCCAGGTCACGACCGATCCTATATACTACTATCGTTGGCCCCGGGCACATTTTTTATTTCTTGCTAGTTATTCAAGTCCTGGTTCTACAGTGGCGGGAGCGAGTCGAAGGCAGTGGTGACAGTTTTCACTGTTCATACAGATGCTAAATCTATTATTATTTATAAAATTCACGTTCGAAAAGGCCTAATCGCAGCTAATCAATCAATCAACGATAACGGATTTGGTTTCGTTAAACAGTATGTGAATACGAAGACAAATAAAGTTCGGATTTAGCACTAAAAATGTCAGCGACCGCCCGTTGAGTAGCCCTTATATAAAAGGTTGTGTAATTAAAACGCAAAACTAACCTTTATCGCCACAGAGTGTTGGTCCTCTTCGTACTCTTCGATGGTCGAGTATCCGGCGCCGTTGTAGGTGTTGCCCTCGTCGTAAACCGGACAAACTTTCGTTATACGGAAGCAGCGCCGATCAGTAATGAAGCGCTTCAAATTTTTCGAAGTGCTCAATTGGGCAGGCATACGTACCAGACTGGATTCAAAATATTAGATGACATCATAATGAGGCATTTAAAATCTAAAATTACCGCCTGCATAACACCCATTCCCGCAGGTGCGGCGTCTTTGTTTTTATAATGTTTGAGAGGTGGCCTATAACCAAGTAGCCTACTTCGATTTTTTCGCGAAATATTCAAGTATGGTTTGCATTCTTGCAAGGGTTACCATTTTCACAGGCTGCAAAAGTTACTACAGCGGACGGCAAAATGGGTATTTTTATGTTTAGGCCTATACAGCTAACTTCGTTAGGTTGACTATGAGAAAAGAAAAAAAGGTCATTTTAGCCGATTCGACTACCAAAATACACACTTACACTTACACCTTATATTAGCCGAGTTGACAAGAAAAATAAAGGTCATTTTACAAACTCGGATCCCGAAATAACCGTCGTCCGTCATTTTGGTCAACATTTCCCTATTTCGTGGTCTTCTTGGGCATTTTAAGCTAAAATGGAGGACGTTTCTTGAAAAGCAGGATAAATCCTCCAAAGGAGGATGTATGGTAAACCTACGACTTGCACTACATATTCAAGTGATTATATTTTATACTACTCCCACTTCTACTCTTAGAAATTTCTTTAGGAAAAACGACTCGCTTTATAGACTTTGCATAAAAAGTAGTTTGTACACTGCATATCAAATTTCCTTCATGTTTAGGTGTGACATTGCCGCAACGATTGGGTGAAACAGCCCCCTGTACCAAGGTAAGTGAATATGTTTTCGAAAATTGCACCAATTTGTTGCGACCGATTTTACGTTTTGGAAGATGCACTCTGTGATTTTAAAAGTAGCGCCCCTCGATCGGATAGGCCTACTAAAACTATTCGACACCTCGGCCAGATCTTTTTGGAAATTACTGACTTCAGCGAATTCCAGACCCTGATACTTCAAGTAGCTTTGAGGTGTCTTGGGAATCGCAAACTCTACTTGCGATTTAGCACAAATTCGCGGCGTTATACCAAGTAGGAAAGGATTGAATAGTTGAAATGCGTACATTTTATGGTATCTTAAGTAAAAATAATAATCAAGTGGTCACTGACTGAGTAATCCTGTCTTTTGGAGTCGTCAAGAAGGTTTTGGCTGCTTGCACTACGAACTAATCGGCTACGATTGTAGCTCCCTAGTTCTACGTCACAGTTTTCAGATTTTTGGGATTTACGACGTCGTTTCCATTTCCGGTTGGGTATCAACGATTAACACTGGGGGTGTTCGAAAATGACTTTTTCTTTCAAATCGTACTGGCCACTTGATAAAATTGTTAAGTTACCTAAAAAAGCTGCACACCAATTTTGGTTCAATTCCAACCGTTATCCGCATTGCTGCGACAGCAGCAATTTATTTATTGTAAAAAAATAAAGAAGAAAATTTTCAACATTTTCTGTTCACCCTATGAAATTGTTAGGTTGTCTATAGAAACGATGCTCACCAAATTTGACTCAATTCGAACCGGTAGAAACGAAGTTATTGATGTTCAAAATTTGAGATTTCAAATCAAAGTAACCACGGTGGGCAGGACGATAATAAATGATTAAAGAATTTGCCCCCGTAAATACTATTTTATTCAAATTCAAATTTTTCAACTACAATAACTCCGTTTCCACTGGTTGGAATTGAGTCAAAGTTGGTGAGCATAGTTTCTGTAGACAACCTAACAATTTCATGGGGCGAACAGAAAATTTTGAACAATATTTCACTGACCACCTCTGCTTACTTTTTATCTGTTTCTCGATATAGATCGCTAGCACGCGAGTATATTTCAGCTATTTTCACTACCTGCGAACACAAACACGCCACCATACCTGCACTCGGTGAGGCCATGTCATGTTCACTCCCTGTACTAACGAGCACTGCGCGTTTGGAGGTGACGGTCGTTATTTTCATGTCACGCATAGGCACCGCGTATTCCGAGCTTTTGTTATAGTCCGCCGATGATAATATCCCGTGGCTATTTCGTGCTGCGTTATCCGAAGGCCGCGGCACTGCCGGAGCCGGTGTTGTAGGCGCTGTACTTGAGTTAGTAATATCCGTTGGTATATCCCGAGTGTCTTTCGCGGGCGAGTAGGCGAATAATTCCGGCGAAACGCTGCCTTGCACTGTGAGAGGCGATAAAGCGCCTTCTATACACTGGATTTGTACCTCGTGTATCGAGCACGAGTCCGAAGTGTCGTTATCCGATAGTTCCCTGGAAAAACACGGAGTGAACTTTCAAAATATTGACGAGACAATGTCGCGGTGGGACAACAATGCGCGCGAACACAATACGAACGGATGTGACCGACAATACCAGCACGATTTCGACGCCGCTATTATGACAGTGTTGACGGCGCGCTCACTACAAAACCGTTTGATAAAATACTACGAACAGGTTTTTGACTTGAATATCGACGGGCATTAAAAACTGCTACGCATTCAAAGATAAATACTGTCATCTCTAAGTAGCGGGGTGCAAAGTTTGTTTTGTTTTGAGCATATGTACGCGTCAACTAACATGAAAGAATTTCATACCAGAAAGGAGAAACGCAGTATAATATTGCTATCTACTCTTCTCGCATCGTTGGAGTTTTCTGCATATTATAGAGGCCTCGACTAACTCAATTAAAACCTCCATATTACGAAAATGTTCCTTGATTTATACATAGCATTACACAGAAATTGTCGGTATAAAATGACAGAAATTGTCGGTATAAAATGCCAATGTCATCTTGTCGGGGCGATTGAGTATGAAATTCGTGTCGCTTCAACCATGATACCAAAGTAAATCTTCGGCACTACGAGCAGGTTTCTGACTTATATGCAGTGCTACACTGAAAATTGCTTGTATAAAGATGACAATATTCTCTTTTGGATGCGGTGCAGTTTAAAATTTGCGGTGTTTTTCTCAAATCGCGGTCTCGGCTAGCTAAATAAAGATACAAGTATTGACTTCAGTCACGTTGCTATACTACGACCGACTTTGTTGTGGCTTCCGACATTTCTCTCGCTAGTTCAAGCGTGACGCAGCGTCACCAATATCGGACGGGCTGCGGACTGCTAGTACGAATTCGGCGATGAGTGAATACTCAGTACGGTCCCGCTTTTGACTGTATTCTTGTCGTTTTTTCTCGCGATCCTCAATCATGATAATTATGACGCATATTTTACTAGCTAATGGACGTTGAATACGTGTTCAAAGATTGACAAGATCTTCGTGTTACTCCTCCTCAATTCCTCGATGATTGGATTCGCGGATATATACAAATAGCGACCAAGCCTCATCTCATCTTTCTACTCGAAAATTCCAAGGACCACTGTGCAGCAACCTTGTTCTGTAAACTCTTTTAAAACTGGCCTATCACACGCTCTCTAGAACAGCGGTTCTCAACCGGGGGTCCGCGGACCCCTAGGGGTCCGCGAAGCAATTTCAGGGGGTCCACGAGGCCTCTAAATTTTTAAAATGGTTGAAAACCTAATTTTTATTTTATTTTTCAATTTGAGAAAGCATGAGGCAGTTTCGCACCACAACTGCTAAAACCTCATGACTCATATCATCATAATAATCGTCTGACATGAACTATCGTAGTGTGGAAATTCATTTTCATTGCCAATTTTCCAATAACCTACTGATACAAACATATTGGTGTTTAGAGACGTTTTGTTGGGGTTTGAGGAAAAAGTAAAAATATGGAGATAGTAACGTCAATCAGGGTGACTTCGTAATGTTTGCGAAACCTTCTCTATTTGAAGTTTTAAATCTCATCAAATTAGTAAACAGTCGTTTGAAATAAAAATTTCCGAACTATTTCCCTAATTTGTCCCAATGCAGGGATTGAAACCTCTCCACAAAATCCATTTTATCCTGTGATATACATAACCACCATTTGAACAGTCTCTTGGAGGTACATAATTTCAATATGCAATTAAATAGTATATTGATATTGAAATGAACCCGAAAATTTTCGGCTGACACTCGTCATAAATCGGACAATGAAATTATTGATATACCTGCTCTTAAAGCTCAGCCATCAGATTTGGCGCATTCTTATTGCGGATGCCCTATCGACAAGGTTTTTTTATGAACAAGGAGTGTTTCGTTGCTATCAAACATTACGCTCCGATCATTAAATTAATATCACCAGATATATTGGCATGCAGCCTTGTCTTGTTAATGTTCAATATTTCAATGTTCATGGTCGAAAATGTTTGCTTGCAAATATGTATGTAAACCCGAACAGAACAAGTCGTTTCATGACAGTCGTTCTCGGGTTGGAAAACTTGGATCCATTATTTGGCGCATAAAATTTGTTTATACTTTAAGATTAGGGTTTCGCTTTGACGGTACAAACTCTCTGCGGGCCGATGAAAATGCTGTCGCGGGCCGAATCCGGCCTGCGGTTCGTATGTTGCCCGTCCCTGCGCTAGATGCTGGACGTGATATGTTCATAAAATATATGTTTCTTCATTTTGGTGCCATATATGTTGCGATCACACCAAAAGTATCGTTGGAAGCGTTATGCTCTAATATTGCATGATCGTCCATCTATCTTTGCGGAAATGGTTTTCGGCATTCCTCGCTCATATCAAAACGAAGACGCGGATTTTCAAGACACGACCACGTACTTTAAGAAATACAGCAGCATAATTAGCTTTGGACTAATAAAAGTCTACCAATTTCTACATAAATAGTATGATGTTATTTTCCAAAAAAAATCATTATTTTGCTGTTTATCACAAGCCTACAGTTCATATTTGAACAAGACAGACGAAGGTTTCACCATGATAAAGCTAAAATTGAACTAAAACTTGAGGGGGTCCGCGAGGGTCCGTGACGGTCAAAAGGGGTCCGCGAAGCCAAAAAGGTTGAGAACCACTGCTCTAGAACAACCACAAGGCTCATCCAAACGCATATACAAGGCAATGAAGACGCACACGATTGCACTTGACCTGATATGAGCTGCTAACTCCGAAAATAAGCCCTCGAATAACATACAAATCCGCAGACACTTGCTTGTTTGGTACTACTACAGCGTATAAATTCTTTCCCCAAAACGTCGCAGACAGCTTGTCGAAAAGACGCTACGCAGTAACGACCAGAGAGGAATATAGGCCAATCTCATCAACGCCCAATTGATGCATAAGGCAGACTACGGTCGCGATGGACTTAGCAATGTCTGCCAACATTACTATCACCGCTAACAGCAGAATAAATATGTCATTTGCAGTTCTACTGGGTTAACGATTAGCTTCATTCCGACGACGTAGCTTGTTTTGACTCTGGCGAGACGCATTTACAAAGCTGCATAGCGTAGGTCCACACATAAACAAGCCGTCATTTTATAGCAAAGAATATTCGACAATTATTATCCTGCATTACGCATAATGACGACGAAACCGCATCATAGTAGTGACGTAACAACGTTCGCAATTTATATACTGATGCTGGGTGGTAAAAGCGAGGATAATCCTCCGATTAAAACGTCAGTTGCATTGCATACTACGTAAACCTGCTGCGTGGCAACCTCGCGCCAGTACGCACTTGACTTTTTGTTGACGCTAAATTTGTCATTAACGCTTGTACACGAAATGAATTGATGCAGAATCGAATTATTTATTTGACGCGGAATCGGATGTCCGTCAATTTATTGACCGGAATGCGTCAATCAAATAGTTGGTCGCATGACCGAGTTATGTACAAATATGCGTGTCTGATAACTAACAGAAGATAAATTGGCTTTTTGTCGGTAATCTACGGTACACCAACAACGCAAGTTATTTACAGCAAACTGGAGGCGCTGTTTCCTTGTAATGTATCGTGGGTACGTTTGGAGAAGCACACAGTACAAATGCACGTGAAATTGGGAGCGTTTAAATCTGTTTATTTCGAGGAACTCAAAGTTAGATGATTCGAGATTAGAGGAAATGTGTCGGAAACCCAAGTATCAGTTATCGGGATTAAGTTCCGAATTGAAGTCCGCAATGCGACCATATCCGGGTTCATAATCGGTCGAGAACCCCAATTCATTCAAAGTTCGAAGTTGCATTACTTTGAGACATAAATGTCCTGGAAGTATACGTTCAGATGCAATCCAAGTGGGCAGCAATCGGAAATCTGCCACGGCAAATCCGAATCACGACGTACTTGCTGGTCTCTGCTGATCTGCCGCATTCACTAGAGGTCCAAACCGTAACAGACATTCGTTGATACGGAAAAAATTCATTTTCAAAGTGAAATTGACCACCACTCACACGAAAATTGCATTACCGACATGGAAATCTGTAATTACTATTCCCAGTATACTACAACAGATTGAAAATATATCAGAGGCAATGGACACCGTCTTCCGTCGCTGACGGTCAAGTGTCCATCGCCTGTCCAAGGATTGTAAACGAAAATGTGGTATTTCGTGGATTTCAACCATAGCCGAATGTGTGCATAAAATTTTGCTTTCGCGTCCATTCAAATGGGTGAAGAACGTTACAAATACGCAATTTCTTATGGAGATCTAGACCAGGGGTGGAAAGGCTTCCGTTTTCGCCAAGGCGCAAAAATGCGTTACACGTAAACATAACCCACTACAACACTACACCCCTGGTATGCATCTCTGTAAGAATTGGTGTTCGACTTGCTTACCCATTTAGAATTGGCTGGATTCGCACCCTACAACAAGGTGGTTATCCGGAATATACACCTATTAACAACTCATATATTTACATGGGTGTGATAAGTTATGTCTAGCCACAGATGCAAGATTCGGTACGCGGCACTGCGGTCTTTGTGACGATTAATACAACCGCGCCACGGTCCGGCAAACGCGTATGAGCGTGCGGGATCGATTTGGGGTAACGTGATTTATAGCCGCTGATTAACGGGTCGGCGGATGTCGCCCGCTTTTGTGTCATGACCGCGTAATTAGCGTGAAGGGCGATCACGCTTTCATTTGTTAAACGGTCGTTACCGATCGTAAATAAAGGATATTCAGGGCGATTTCGTGACGGCAGTAATCGAGCTTATAGGAATGCATAATGTGGTAATTCGGAAATCGTTTACAAGAGGTGACTAAAGAAGCGCTCACATTCAGAAAATTCGCACTTATCAATCGGTAAAGTTTGGACAATATACATCATACAATATTACCTAATTCTATGCTTGAGGACATGTTACTACCTACCCACCCCTACCAAAGCATGCCCCCAAATCCCAATTACATCCAAAATACGCAACTATATGACGTCATAATTCCATTGTGCCTAATTCAATGGGTAATACTAATCAATATAGAATTTTTACCCGATTCTGTTATAAGGCTAAATGACTCTTTCCAACCCTAAAAATAAACGATTACATCCAATCCAGAATATCCGACACTATTTTATGGCTAAATGACCCTTTCCAACCCAGCTCAAAAAAAAACGATCACATTCCGAATATTCGACTTTATGACATCATCGTCACTATGACGTATTTCCTTCAAATGTAACTAAAGCACAATTCAACAGGTGATACTTTGATCACATCCAACTTTCACCCAGTTTGCTGCTTCAAACTATCCAGGAATCCCAGTTACATCCATAATATTCAGCTATATGACTGTGACTGTTACGTCATACTTCAATTTTGACGAACGGTCGCTTTCGTACCTAATTTCATTTTGAGGATCGGTTACTATTTCAAATCATGTTAAAATCACAATTGCGTCTAGAATATTCTACTGTATGACTTCATCGACGTTGTGACGTCGTGCTTCAATTTTCACGTACACTCGCTTTAGCTCTCGAGGAAAATACTTGCGACTGTGTTAACCTCAATTCAAGATAAGCTACTATAGCATAAATCTCGTTTTTCGCCCGGCAAAACCTTTTACTGTGAATCTAATTATGACGGACGTCTGCTCCTACTGCTCAGACTAATTTCTCTGCATCGCGTTTGCCCCAACCTTTTACAAGATATGCGTTTTGTTTCTAGCATTAGTACATTTGGGGCTCTGTTACGGAAATTCCAGATACCCATTTTAAAAATAGATAGCGGGACTTCCTAATTACCACATCACATAATATTGCGATGGGTATTACTCATAGGCGCCGACTTTTATTTTTTTATGAGGTGGCGAAGTCTTGTGACGTCATAATTGTTCCATATCGATAACGTCATCGACGCACGAAAACGAACTTTACTACATGCCGGTGGTGTGCATGCAGTGTTAAACCATTCGCGTGACATTTTAATACTTGGCTTGCACTCATTAATATCAAACCATGCAGTCGAGTTATTAAATGGAATCTGAAGTGTTGAAATGCCTGCGCTAGCAGTCCGTCCGACGGAATCTGCAGTTGCATCGATGTTATTCACGCGCAATGCCCAGTGTGACTAACGAAATACACTACGCACTGGCCTTGCAAGTAACACACGACAACTCTCGAATACTTCAAGCAGACGATAATGATGAGATGATTACAAACGCGAAATTGCGCAGCCAATCAATAATTGTCTCTTACGGTTTCTTGCTTCGCGTTGACCAACTCGCATCGCGGCAATTGTTTGATGATTAAAACATTGGTGCATTTCCCGATTCAAGTTCGCGAAGCATTTCGGGAGTACATCGGTCAATTCGAAAAGTCAATCGGCATGTTGACGGCCGCCAACGCATACTAATTGAATTACGTGTTGACGGCCGCGGGTTGGCCACCCTTGGGCTAGAATTAATTCCACTTTCGGACGCATGCCGCGATCTTACCAATAGAAACCCACTGTCTATCTAATGCCTAATAGTTTAATATTCGATAATGTTGTTCTCGATAGGAGTAAATCCAGCAATCATCAAGTTTATCGGAATGTAGAAGGTTCCCTGTTCAAACGAATCGAATAAAATCAGAATTTGTGCCACCCATAATCTTGTGATGCATCACGTTAATAATGAAAGGAAGACCGAAAAATGACTTTGTGCGACAATTTCGGAGTACGAATGTATCAGGTAGATAACAAGGAATATGGATGATGGCAAATAAGAAAACGTGTGATCTAATCAGTATCGCCACGAATCGGTTTTGAGTGTGACACTGTATTGAGTGGCTTTCGTCGCGACAATTGTGTACTCATTATATTGGTGTTTAAGCTGTATTGCTGCATCTTCCGTTTAATGTCACGGGAAAAACGAATCTGCGAAGAAATTAATTCCAATTTGCAGGCACAGACCAACACACCCTCCAATTCCGCGCTACGATTACCTATCACGAAGCTAGCTAGCTCATGAATGGTTTTGTAAACGAATATGGGTGCACATAATTTAGATTTCAGAAAAGCAGAACGTATATTTGGGCGGTTGGTCGGCAGAGGAGATCTAGAATGGTGCTTCTCAGCACACGCTAGGCGCGTAGCCAGTCGAAAAATTAGGGGGATTTGGATTTTGTTCAATTTTACCATTATAGCATCAATTCAATTAGGGGTCAAGTACATGCGTAAATGGCAATCATATAATCTCTTCGTGTCGACGAGTTTAGGCGTGTGATAAACTTGCCAGAGTCCGGGAGTGCTATCAATTAGCGAGTCACTGATCTCTGGTGAACAGTTAAATACGCGCGAGTATTACGCAGTCAGGGCGACAGTTTTCGCAAATCAAGATGTCCGAACTTGATTGCACCGATTTCAAACCTTTGTCGTATTTCAGAACTCGAGACATGATACACATCTTCTGGTCGTTACGTTCAAGTATTAGCGGGAATCAATTTCGCACGTTAAAGTCTGTTTGCAGCGATTTGATGTTATTCAGTTTCGCGGTGTCGCTTTTCAATCAATATGACATAAAACAATAACTAATTAGCGTAAATTCGCATTGTCTCGAAACCAGCGAGAGACAGGATCCAAAGCATGCTAGGCCCGAGACGCGATAGTTAGGCCATAGGCCAGCAATGATATCTTTCACTCCAGGCCTATTGCAGATGCTATTGTGTAGGTCAGCGATGATATCGTGCACACCAGGCCGAAGCCACCAATGCAGATTCGACAGCGCAATTAAGCGATGATATAGTGTGAACTGGGCCAATTGCAGATGCGATTGTTGAAGCCTGCGCAACCAGGCTTGACCGAGACGCGATAAATCAGGCTAGCGATGATTGCCCCGCGCACGGGAATGAATGACCTAACTTCGCGACCATCTCAGCGGAAGATAATCACAGATTATTCGCGCTAATTGACAACACGTTTCTCGCAAACCCGCCGCGCGGAACACTGATTACACAACTATTGAATTTCAACTGTTGCAATTGCAAGAGTTAAAATGATCATTTCAAAACGACGGGGTTTCGCGTTTCAAGTAGGGAAGTTCGACCCCCGAAAACCCGTGGCTACGCGCCTGGCACACGCGCGTATCGAAATCGAGGTCGCGTCGATGCGCCTGATTACTAATTACTGGTCACAAATCACTTGGGCGTTTGAGCATTTTGTACGAGGTGGCCGCCACCTCGTAAATATGGTCACGAGGTGGCTGCGCCACCTCGTAACCTCGTAAGTCGGCGCCTATGGTATTACTCAATTATTCCTCATCCTGTGCGAAGATAGTAAATTAGGACTCTGCCTCGCGAAAAACCCAGCTACATAATTTTACAATAGATAGCAAGACTTCCTGATTACTACTGCACATATTGCGATCGGTATTACTCAATTATTTCCATTATAAGAGAAGATATATATCACTACTATAACTTATGTCACAACCAACTGCTATTGTTATTTGGTATTTCAACAGACACAGAAAACGTTCTCTCAGTACCACGGAAATATTCTCTCAGTACCACAGGTCAGCTCTCACAGTCGGCAGCATCTCGTCAAAATATTCTCACAGAGTCCAAATACGGAAGAACAAGCGAACTCACTCATTTGTAGACCATTTGTGCGACACATTACAAACGTTTGCTGACGCGTGTTTTGTAACTCAAGCGACAATATTGACATTGCGCCACCAGCGGACCCGTGCTAGCGAAAACGAATTTCTAAAGCAGACGATGTTTCGCGGCGAACTGTTCACGTTAGGGGGTAAATATCCAAGGTCAACTGTCTTACAATGGATAGAGTAAAGTACATCCTATTTTCAACAATCAGTGTCAGTTCGCTAGAACCTAGCACGACGCCATGGAACAAAATACAAAGTACCCTTCGCCTCGGAAGGCCAATTGCGTTCGGGTCAAAGCAACTATTCTGCTCCTAGTTCTACTGAAATAATTCCGGGTTTTAGGCCAAACTAAACGTAAAATGCGTACTTCTTTACTGTTGCTTTTCCTTACTTGTAAATCGCTACTTTTTGTACTGGAGTTGATATTTACGAAAGTATTTCTACTTCTACTGGAATTGGAATGCCAAGGGTGGATTCTCCAAACACCTATTTAAAAATTAGGTAGCTGGAATCGTATCATAGTTATGCAAGTCATTGTTTTATCAAAGTCCGCTTTTGCTATATCATGGCGAAATCGTGAAGGGCCATTCAATTGTCAATCAATCAATCATAGACAGTCTTTGTAGTACGTTTGATGTTGAATGTTGTTACTTTAACAAAGGCAACACGAAGCCGTGACTCACGGCACGAATGTCAAGCACAACAAAGTCCGTGATTAGGGGTGGCGTACTATGTTAAGTTATAGTATATACTTCTATTGTCAAGTACACATGACCATAGCAATATAGCCTACACTAGAAGCATAAAAGTGCCTCCCGGACCAATCACGGATATCCTACACAGGTAAAAGGCCTCTGACAGTAAATTCGGAGACGGCGCGTACCTCTCTGGTTCGGATTAACGAAATAACTTTTAATCGCACCAGAGTAAGTTTTCAGGTCTTGCACCAGTTATCAATCCTTCCTGATCTAAAAGAAAAACCATTTCTACATAACGGTATTGCGTTTTTGACCAAAATTATGCCTAGAATACTTATCCTTACCTGCTTCGAAAGAGATACTGGAACTCATGCTCGTATTGCAGCATAAATCCACGCTACTTCTACTGGAGTTTACAAGTATTAGTTTATTGACCCCACTGGTTGCAAATTCCAATGTTTATTGATAAAACCTCAACCACCACGTTACAGTCTCGTACCGGCGAACGCACACGTCATAGTCGAGTCTAAAATCACGTTTGTTTCGTCACCAGCCTATTAACATTCCACTGGTGTCAAGGTTCAAAACGCTCAAAACGGTACGTAAACAGGCCCGGCGCAACATCAATAAGGCGCCTACGCAAAGATACATAAGAATGGATCTAATCGGTGTGCTTTCCTAATACCCACAGCCAAAAAACCAACGAGCCATCACGGTCATTTCGGTTCGGCGGCCAGAAACACCGCGGAATATTTGACGAGCAAATTATCATCAAAGCGACTCCGTTAAGACATCGCCTGTTTCTCACGCGGGGTCCGTACGGTACTGTAGCGTTCGGATGATGTATTAATTGACTTGGGTGAAAAGGTGCGCTGGAAGGCAGCGACTTTGTGTAGGTAGGAACTAACTCGCCAGAAAGAACGATACAACAAAGTAGCATGGCCGCTTGGATTGGGGACGTGTCAAAGATGGCTAGCTGTTAGTTGAGGTGACATACGTAAGACGTATTACTGCCACCGGTCGTCGAAAGAGAAATAAATTATAATTATTATCATTAACTACTACAAATGGATGTCGAAATGAAGGTTTGAGACATACCAATTAATTTGTGAAGTAGATTTATACGAGGGGTCGCATACATTTGGCAGTTACTAATAACGCACAATTACTAGCCAACGCACACATAGGCTTAATTGCCGAAATATATTCGGTTACGATGATACAGGAACGGCTTCAAGGAGTCCTAATGAAACTTTCACTAGCAACAGTGCTGAAAACATATTCAATACAAAATCAATACAGGTGACACGGGAACGTCGCGGACTCACTGGATACAAGCTAGCTAGCCGTACTTCCGTCACCATCATGGTATATCGATACACGGGAAGTTGATAAAAGCAATATCGAACAGACGGTAGCGTTATTAACAACAATGACAGATTCGACACAACTGGCGTTGCATCCATTCGATGATGTCACATATCACTGGAATGGTACCCGACGCTTGCAGAGAGAAGAGGGATTCAACCTCGGCGGAAATCAATTTCGTCAGTTTTTGACACCATGTAAAAAGATGTTGCTTCACTATTGACAACGAACGACATCAAAGCCTTGTACAATACCACAGACACACAATAAACGAACGAACAACCAATACAAGAACATCTACCCAGCGCAATTCAGGGATATATAAAGCTTCCAGAGTTCAAGATATCCCCCGGGCGCAATTTCACAGCACCTGGTATGCTGTACGGCTGCATCATCAACCCGGGGAATTATGCGATCGACAAACATGAAAATACAAATATGAATCACCGAAGTTGAATGCGTACACGTTACGACAATAACTAGCGCCTCCATTTCTGTGCAGAGTGTGCACTACCTGACTCCCAGTTATGAAACATAAGCTTTTCTCAAGACCGGGATGCCCGACGTAAAATCTGCCGGGTGTACAAGTCGCTATTTCGGCGAAACTGTCTGATAAAACCCAATAAACAAACATACGACTGGGCGTAGAGAAGTAAGCCGTTTTGACGCGCTGACAGCACATTTACAGACATTTCCCAGCACAGTAAGTCACAACACTAAAAGCTATCGACTGATACCATCATAGAAATAAATCCCTCGCTTCGTAAACTAAAATGTACACTACACGCGCGGCATCATTCTCCGGTAAGAGCCCTCTGAAACATAATTCCGCGAGACAATAGCACTTGATACAGTCCAACAACGGATAGTAAAGAAGACAACCGCGTATTTTCGTTATTACTGGAAGTCGACTAGGTCAATGACGGTTACCGACCTTAACGCGTTAATCGCAATTGAAAATACCGACTATATTCGGAAAGGTAATTGTGGTACGCTGATCCTAATAACTGCTTTCTGACTAAGGAACCACGAAGATGCCGCAATTAACAAGAGGTTATGACAAACAAGACAGTTGGGGTAATGATGCAAACGAATACGGCATAATCACAAGCTAACAACCTAACATTGGTGTATTATCCTGGCTTTGACATATGTGCTACGCCCCGTTTCGTATTACGGTAAAACAGCCACTGCGCTGTTCAAAGCGACCTTAATTTTCTCGAAATGTCAAACTCGCCATAATCAGGCATGAATATTTCATTTCTCATATCCGTATATACCTGCCGTTATCGAAGGTACCTCGCCATGGCACAAAACAGCATGTGCAAAGCGTAACTTTGGTTCAAGCGGGGTTGAATTGATGACTATGGGCCGAGGCCAATTCTTCTACTCAGTAACGATTCTCTACTCAGCAACGAATTCGATACTCAACTCGCGTCAAAAAGTATACTCACACTTAAATACGTCAGAATCGGCACTCAAATCTAAGTCACCGCACCACCAGACTTAAGTGTCAATTTTCACGGCCGAGCAGCCAACTGCAGGCAACACCAGCCGAATACAGGAGTACCGGTACTGTCGTATATAGGTAAAACGCTATTTTGTGATGCGAGGTTCTGCTGAGCGAATGAAATCAGTGGCGCTTGGACGGATGTTGTGTTTATAATTGTATTTGTAATTATCTTCTGTACCCTTTTGACTTCTTATCGTACGGCATCTCGGTATACCGGAATGTTGGGTGAAGGAGTGAGATCGCACTTAAGTGGATTTTGTTCAATATAATTTTATTATACAATTTTCCCGTCAACTGCGTTTTGAAATTTATAGACACAGAAATGACGACATACGATATTGCAATCGTCAAGCAAAACCGACAAGTTTTGTGCTGCTGCTAGCTCTCGAATTGAACGCTGCTGGTAGCCTACTTTACGCATGCTCTTCCCACAATAAAATAGATGAAGCATCTTGAACAGACCCCCATTAACCTCA
The DNA here is from genome assembly GCF_051294905.1 of Botryllus schlosseri. Lineage (NCBI taxonomy): Eukaryota > Metazoa > Chordata > Ascidiacea > Stolidobranchia > Styelidae > Botryllus > Botryllus schlosseri. The sequence continues at coordinate 118,257 of NW_027648641.1, forward strand.
GCTGATAGAGTTCCTGGTAATATCAGTGTTGGATGGAGTCGCTAATATACCTGCAAGCCAATTTAGACGATAGCAGCAATGAGCTATTGGAAACAAGAAATCATTATTCAAGGGAGAAAATGTCGGTTGGGTCTGGCCGGTCTGGGTATATGGGAAAGTTCAAAGGAGCTTCAATTGGAAAGAAATCCTGGAAATGCATTAATTTTTCAATTTGTTTTCACGATATTGATGGATTCTTTTGTTCTTTCGGGCCTGCACTTGCGTGTTCGCCTGCTGTGAAACTTATCTTTATAAATTCCAATGGGTTTGTAGCGTCTTGCAAATATACTTCTGTGGGGCATAGGAACGTTCCGGGTATCTACAAGGATTTATATATTTCGATTGGGTCATCTTCAGAGAGTGTGAATCAGCTGAGGGCCTGAGGCTATTCATTGTATGGAGATTGGAGATAAATCAGTGAGAGTTGCGTCTACTGTGTAGGCCAGTGACGAAATAATGCCGACAGCGTCGTGTTGTCATGACAAAATCGTTCACGCGTCTCCGGTTCAAGGCGAAAAAAATCTGGCAACGGTATCTCGGAAAATGACGTCTGAAAATCGATACTCAACTAAGTGACAAGAATTGACGCGCACTTAAGTTTGAGTATCGATCTGCACTTAGTTGAGTAGAGAATCGCACTTAAGTACTGCTTCGTTAAGGAGAGGAATTGGCCTCGGCCCTATATTGTTTACAGAATTTCCTATACCGGTGTCACGCAAGAGCTACGCGATTCTGTCGTTGATAGACGCGAGACCGGCGACAATGTGACATCACAGTCGCACCTAAACACACAGATATTGCCGTTGTGACATCAGAAAGATGATCAATCAGCGTCGTCAGAATCATCAATTATCAAGCTTTGGCGTGATAAAGCAAATTCGACGGCGTAAAAACACCCAAATAGCACTAGAGCTACTTCCAAATTGAGAATATCATCATTCTATACACGGTATACGATATAAGACCGTCTAGCGTCGCTAAATAAGCTATACACAGTACACTGCACTTCACAACAACACAAATAACTATTAAAATGTACGGTACAGATGCCAGTACCTGATAATACTGTCTGCAACTACACTCTAATTAACCCACTACTATTCTCAATACATCAAAGCTCACAACCTGGCCCGTTGCTGTAACCGACTGAAAAAGCGAATCTCCTCTCTCTACACAGCAAAAAATGTCTTTCACTGCCGACTTGGAGAGCAAATAAAAACATTACGTCAGTAGTTTGCTTTTCCTTGCCAGTAATCCGAGAGAAATTTGTGCCGAATCTATACAGAAAAGAGGCCAGCATTCTGCGGCGATGGATCGCACCTTTACAACATCGAAAAGGATATCAACAATTATAATCGAACACACCTGTACGCTCGCAGAGCAAATATAAAGCATTCGCCTGAGAACGAACCACCGAAGCGAGCGAACAAGAGGCTTGAACTCGGTCTGATCTGCTAATCTCTACTTACGAGAATTGCGAGCATCTGACAACACGCGCGGGCCTAATGATTAATATCGCCGGTTAGTCCCAGTATTTTGGATATAATCTTCGATTCTATATTAGCTTCTGGAATACCTATCACCCACCTGAGACTACGACATATTGGACGGAGCCAGTGTTGCGCGACATTCCCGAGGATTAAATTAATCTTAGATTATAATCCTTCGAAGCCGAGATAACGATCAAGCAGTTTTGATTTACGAGGATGTATTGCGGCTAAGGGATGAACGGGGCTTGGTCGTATACTGACTCGCGCTAAAGTATAAAATGTCACCCCAGAGACCATCCATTTTCCGAGAGAATACGCGTTTGACCATAAATAGACACGGTTATTTTACTTCGTTTCCTCAAATTGCCAACGTTTGTTGCGATTTCAAATCTGGGTGCATCCCAGATAAAAGATCAGTGGAATTCTAATGGAAAACATTTATAGATACATCCCGATTGATATCGGTAGCAATCTCTTTTTAATGAGTCGGTTGCCGTGGCGACGCGTTATCTGTCGAGCATTTGAAGGTGAGCATTAGACAGAGAGCTTGCGATTGCGTGATAAAACGCAAAATTGCTGGAAGAATTAATACTTAATATTTAGCACGAGATAGTGTTGCGCTCTCGTATTGCTTGGCGAGGATACGTAAGTCTTCAGTGCGCGATAATACTGGTCACTGTGACGTCATTTGAAATAGATTCAGGCAAAATAGTGATGTGTCCTTCTTTAGTGCGGGAATAATTCTGCTGTCACCGAAATCTTTACTTGTGTGGTAGCTATCGTTTGCTATTATTGCACTGGTGCAGAATACTAAATAAACAAGCAATCCGTGATAAGTGTGGAGGAATAATATAGAAATAACATGCCCCAACGCTATCAATCAAAATGTCCGAAATTAGCGAACACTACAGCCCACAACGATAAATTTAGACCCGATAGGCACCCAAACAAAAGCGACGGTACGTCACAATCGCTCGAAATAGCGCGGTCGATGAGCTGGTTTCCATGAGAGACCAAAATCGCTACCAGCGACTCCCTTCAAGTACACAAAAGCCAGTTACTTACAAGCGCACATACTGCTGCCGTAGATGAGCATGAGCAGATTTAGCGTTTTGAAGTCCAACCGTGAAACATTCTGATTCACGTCAAAATGACGAATCTAATCAAAACCCGATGTCTTGCTCAAATTCTTTGCCAGCTGCCGGGAAATAGTCAGCGTACTTATTGGAAATTATTCTAATCGAGTTCTGGAAAATCCGTTTCATTCAGGTCCGATCCAAATCAAGCCAAAATCTCTAAATCCGTGTTTGTTAGAATCAAAATCCATGCTCATTAGAGAGCATGTAAGCTTACTCCGTCTATACTAGTATTGACAAATCGAGCACGGCATTACAAACAAGAAGATGGGTTTTATAAATTTGATTTTAGGACTATTGCATAGCTAGATACGGAGGTGTCCAGGCGGATTCGTATAATTATCAAGTTCGAATGCGATTGAATTTTGAGTCATTACCATTTTTAGACGTGGATTTGATTATGCTCAGAAATGGATTGAAGATTTAGATTGAATATGGAGCTAAAATCCGGAAAAGGATTTGGACTGGAACATATTAAATCCACACTCATCTTTTGTTGCTTGCATCCACATCATAGCCACAGGTTTACAGGACGCGGTTTTCTGCTTTTTTTAAGCTGCAACGCCTGAGGGGGTATGACGTTAGCCGTGTATGATGGAATACTTCCATCAACGCGGGCTAAGAATGGAATGCGTGAACTGCGCAGGAAAGATTACAAATATACCTCCCGCCTTCGACTGTGGCTCTATTTCTGTACAATATCGCCGCGCGGTTGCCCGACTGCCCGTACAGCTAGCCGCGGCTATGACGTAATACTCAGTGATACTCACGCCTCACTTGTCCACGTCCAGTAACACTCGCAACAAATCCGTGTTTATCAAATCCAAATATACATCTGTGCTCATTACTGTCGAAAACACGAAAAACCCACGCTCCTACGGCACCCACACTACAATGACAGCCGGGACAGCTCGTCAAAGTAATCTCATGTCATCTCCGATAAAGCAGGCCCACAGCGACTGACAAGCGATAACGCAGGCCACAATCGCAGCTAGTTGAATGAGTTGACTGTTACCAACCAACCGCGATAAAGTGTAGCCGCGGGAAGCCGTTTAACACACGCGAACCCGTATGTACGCCGGTTCAAACCTTGCGTCACACGCGACACTGCGATACAGCGACGCTGGTGTCAGTGATTACACCAATACGGGAAGTAATCTAAAATTGATTGCATTCCCGTGGCATTGTTACATTTCCCCTGATAGCAGACAGGATTATAGATCGCCGGGTCATGTTACAAATCGACGCGGTACGCCACAGTTGCCGCTTTGCGGTCAACGCATTCGAGCTTACTATAGATATCTATCATCTATGTCCGCCGGACATTGTCCGGGTATGATCGAAATAGCCATAAATATTGCTCAAGTACAAACATAGGAGCTCAAAAGAGTCAGTGTCGCTACTCAAGTAGCCGTGTAAGTAACGCAGTAATACCCTACTCAATTACAATCAAGAGTAGCCATTTCCGAGATATGCCAAGATCACTTGTAGTGGAACGAGAAACAGAAGGTGTGAAAATACCAAGTGAGTAGTTTCAAAGGTATATCTGACCGAAGGATCGGTACATTTGAAATTCCCGGACGCGTATTCGTGATTAACGCCAAACGACGAATGACGCTACGAATAGAGAGAGAGAGAGAGAGAGAGAGATCAGATTTATTTTCGCCGGCACCATCGAGATGCTTTGACTATAGGACACTATGCTTTGACGATGGAGATGCGATACGACCTTTAAGCAAGGTCATCTAGTCTGCACCACCGTATTTTTCTCCTCCACGCAATCCATGGATGCTGAGCGCCTAGCTGGATAGCCGCGGATACCAGTTTTAGAGTCTTTGGTCTGACCCGGCCGGGGATTGAACCCACGACCTACCGATCGAGAAGCTGGACGCATAACCATTACACTATCTCGCTCGGTTAGGTTATCGAATAGGTGCGATAAACGAACATATGTCAGTTTACTGTAATACAAGGGCTATGACGATTTCACTCATAAGATTGACGAATAATTAAACCAAAACTACTATCTAGTTTTCGAAATTCAATGTGTGGAAATCAAGTAATTCTGCCTATATAAACCGTTAAGTAGACGTGGGAATACCCCGAAATATATCCTCTGGTAAGTAATGGAAAGTAGACAAAATATACTTGTGTACAAAGAAAGAGTAGTAGTACTTGATTACTGACCGCCTTACACACAAGTAGAGCTATCGCTAGAATATTCTACCCACTTACCAACCAAGTAGAAATACAGGACACTTTAAAGCTAGACATAGTATAAGTCGAAGCCAAAATCCAACCTAAGTCGAAATGGTAGAACACTTCAACGCTAGACATAGTACAAGTCGAAGTAGAAAACGAAATACACGAAAAGAACTTGAAAGTAAGTAGTTTTAAAAAGTATGTAGATTGAAGCATCAAACATTTTAGATCGCAATCGCCGGTTATGAATATTTCACCCGACAACGTCGTAATCACCAATGTAAACTAAGCGATATTCAAAACGTAAAAAATATGCAGTCCAAAATGTTACCACTAGTGTAAGCTGAGAGTATAGGCAAAACACACACAACTCCGCGCGGCTGACTTGAAAACGCGAAGAAACCGGAGAAAAGTCAAGATAGCAGACGATCGCTACGGTGATGAGAGCAGTGACATCACTACGAAACTGTGACGCCACAGCGATCAGAAGACGAAGAGTGCGTCTCAATTGCGGTTGCCCGACATATGAGCAATGAGCATGCGACACAATGGAAAACGACAGTCCAGCATGGAACACATCAGCATGCGTCACTTCAGCAACTGACTGTATAACCCAAAAACTTACCCTAACCCGAAACATAGCCTAACCTACCCTAACCTAGCCTAACCTAACCTAAAGCCTAACCCTAACCCAACCATAAATCCAACCCTAACCTACCCCTAACCCTTAATTCAACCCACATGCTCATGTGTCGCATGCCAAATTGTCGCATGCCGAAGTCTCGCATGCTGCAATGTCGCATGCTCATTGCTCAATGCTCATCTGTCCACGGACCCTCAATTGCTACCATAGAATCGGTTTCAAATCGGCATAAAATTGAGTAAATGATTAAGCCCACCAGAAAAAATTACGTCACTAATTAACCGACCGAGCAGCTGAACCCGAACGCGTCTCATGCTGACTAGCGGCGTTGCCTGTGACCCTAAAACTGTGGTCTTGTATAACCCCTGTAATTCACGAATCGCTAACGACGGAGCACCCTGACATCTGTTATTGGTTAATACAGCGTGACCTCATTTCAGAAAGGCCATTTCTCTGCAATCTCTCGGTCAGTATATCCTGAGAGCAATAGCTATTATCAATTACACATAGTTACTAAGCCATAGTATATCTCTGCGATAATCATAACATTCACGGCGAACGATTGGCAACTTCGATAACACAGCCAGTAGATAAAGAGATTTCCTTATACACGGAATTTGACAATTCGAAGATATTCATCTTTTCCAAATTATAATAGAATTGATTTATAGCGACACAGTTTATTTCAAATTAGACTGTAATTAGAATTATAGCTACATTTTATTTTCAAATTACATCAGAATTAGGATCACACCTACACAATTGTTTCTAAATAATATTAGAATTAGAATCACTAAATCCGTTTAGATATCAGAAATTAGATCAAAATTACTTCAAAGCACATCTGAGTTCATCTCTCTGAACACGTGAATGAAACAAGTCTGAACTGCAAACGTGGATCATCTAGTACTATAGATCTATCAAGTAGCATTTCCAAGAAATCCAGAAATTAGATAAGAATTATAATTAGCATAGCATAGAAATATTTCACAACCTAGATTGGAATTAGATTTCCAGTACGGTGTTTCGCTCAAATTAGTATAATAGACAACTAAAATTATATAGTTTGGTACGTAATATAATTATTATTTAGATAATGACGTAAACAATAACAATATGCCATGCTGAGTGAGTCCAATCTTTTTATAAAATCCTCCGTACACATGTTTGCAGTGGCATACAATACTCGTCAAATCGAAAGGCTAATAACAGACAACTGGTACAGCTACGTTGTACTACTGCTGCCGACCGCTACGCTAAACAGGTCCGAGATTTTCCTACCATCCGTTTAAAGCCGAGTGCGCTTGTGTTTACCTACATAAGTTGGATTACAGCAGCCCATAGGCTATGTTCAAAGTCGAGTGCTAGCTTTGGAATTAATTCACGTGCTATGACTAGCGAACAAATGCCAATACAACTAGTCTAAGTGCGGATGCATAGATTTTCTCCCGTACTTCAGTTGCGAGCTTATGAGAAATGTACGGCCTATACTAATTAAAAGTGCGCAGGTGAATCAGGACTATTTTTCTACTGCCGTAAATGGAAGCATTTCGGACGAACATTCTCGACATTAAACGGACTCGCCAAATATTGTGCTAAATACTATCTTAAAGGTCTTCCAAGATTTTTCATTTTGGAACACTGACTGAGTGGAAATCTGGAGCGTATATAATCCAGCTTTGCCATATAATACAACATCACTACTATGTGGCTTGGGCCAGTGCCAATGGTTCTCAAATGCCGGTACGTGGACCGGTGCCAGACCGCGTCAACTTTTCGGTCGGTCCGACAAATGTATTTCAATTTCATTCTTAATTGCAAAGGAGACTGGAGGAATATCCCTTAATTTGAGAAATAAAGCACCAAATTCCAAATTGATTCTGAAATTCAGAAATTCAGAGCGTAATTGAGAACGATTTGTTGCATAATATACAGTTCATGGTTTCCTTCCGACTTATCTCTTGTCACAATGCCACAACTGTTGTACGAAACTATTCAAAACTAGCCTACAACTCAGCTAAGACCTGTTATATGTAACCTGTTATATGTAGTGTAATATACGTAAGAAAACATCAACCCCGATTCGAATCAAGCTCCGTCAACATTTGCAAAATCCGGTATCTCGCACTGCACTGCAGTATAAGGGGGTATATTGTACGTATGTCATGGAAACAGTCGAGTCGTTCCGGGTCAAGATAATCCTATGTTTTCTACGAGTTTTGCTCCGCCAATTGCGCGCTTATCGGCTGTAAAGCATCGCCGACATTTTCACATGATCTCAAGCCAATATAGTATACAATCGAACATTCTTTACAAGACTGCCGTCATATCCAGAGTCCTTGAACCCGTGCCATCTATATTCAATCGGCAATGGAAGATGCGATCTCGTATAGGTCAATAGCGTACCATACTTGGGAAGAGGTTGAAATACGCAGCTTGTTGACGTGTTTCCAATTGAATATGTATTGTGTTCTAGGAAAATCGATGGTTTAAAACACATGTTGGCGCGCGCATTGATTAAAATCAAGTTACATGAGGATTCCCATATAAGCCTCTCGTAAAGATGAGGTAGGGTAATGGGAAATCACGCCAGTGTGTATCGGTTGTATTTAAAACAAAAAATCAATTTAAAACAAACATGTTTAAAACAAGGCCCTTGTTCAAAACATGCTTTATTTTTATTTTATCGTTTTTTTTAAGCCATGACGTCACGAATATTGAAAATATAGCGTAAAGATAGATCCTTTGACGAAATATCTTCGTACTATAGCTGTTGAATCGACTATTTTGAGGGTTCCAACCATCCCATATCGTCTATACGTCAGCTATATCGGGTGGTAATTGTCCGTAGGCTCATACAGCATGTTTTATTCAAAGTATTTACACAAATTATGGCATAATTTTGCAACTTGAAGAAACACAATTTTATTTTCAAAAGGCCTTTGTTTAAAACAATGTGTTTTAAACAACCATTTGCTGCAACCCTATATATCACTCTCAGCGGCGTGGGCAGTTGGGCACGTTGAGACGATATGCAAGATATGAGGAAACTACTTTATGAAGTTGAAAATGAAGGCCTTAGAAGTCAGTGCATGGTTGGAATTGATCCAAATTTGCTGTGCATCGTTTTTCTTATCGGACAACCTAACAATTTCATGGGGCAACCAGTAAAATTTGTAAAGTTTTTTATATTTATTTTAATTAAATCAGTCCAAAACTTTTTTCTCTTATAGCAATGCACCCATCGGTTGGAATCGCACCAACATTTGGGTGCAGCCTTTATTTAGGTAACCTATTAATTTCATCAAGTAGCCAGTACAATTTGAAAAAAGTCATTTTTGAACACCCCCTTCGACCATCTCAACGCCTTAACAGAGGAGGTCGGTAAAAAAGTACTTCCAATTTTTAGTCAAGTGGAGTAGTCAAGCAGATTCTGCCTACTCGTATTACTCACTCAGGTGATTAAGATTTTAGATTAAATCCGCTTCTACTCAACAATTTCAAGTTTTCGAGGCAATATTATCGGAGATTGCATCATCACATATACAGAAAATACAGAGACACAGAGGTGTGCAGTAACGAAGTCCTTCCACTTTCTCGGGCAATCAAGTAGGTATTGCGTATAGTGCTTGGCACAATGATTCGACTTCGAGTATTCTAATCTGAATCGAGTATTAATTTTAATATTTCGAGTCAAGTAGTAAAAGAAGATTATTTCGAGTGCTGGAAACTTAGTACACAGCTACGAACTTTACTGGATATAACACATTTCCGAAGTCATGATCATCCCACAACATTGTCACAAAGTACAATGACTTCGGTATGGCCGAAAAATATTAAAGTATCTGTAATGTGATGGATAAGAGACATTATATTGTTTGTGGTGGCATAAAAGGTTCATATTTGAACTTTGACATATTACATTTTGCTGTGATGTCATAATGAGTAATACTCGAATAATCGCCTTGATTCGAATTATAATACGTGATTCAGAATCGAATCACTCTGGTACTCGATTTTGCCCAGTCATAATTGCGTGCTGTCATACTTATCTAATTGGTTATGATTCAGACTAATTACTCTACTAAATAATTATCATTTTTCATGCGAAACTAGATAGAAACCGGAATATTTACCTTTTCACTTACTTGAATACCACTAGTTCTACGTATATTTCAGTGGAGAATTACGAAGTTACTTCGACTCGAGTACTAACGACGACTGCTTCGGCCACCTCCACGCCTAAAGCGACCGACTCACAATTTCGTAAGCCCTGTAGCGCACACAGCCTTGCGGGGCTTACGTCAAATTACATGGATCGCTAATCCAGATTGATGGAGGTGATGAGCATGGAAATCATAATACGCTGGCTTGCTTTAGCTGGCTTCGGTCGGATGGTCCGACGGCGCGCGCGGGATGCTAACCGGTGACGTGTTCATTATTAGGTAAGGTCACCGATAGGCTCGGGTGAGCCCACGGAAAATTGGAGTCCATCTCGCGAAGTTGCACTGACGGCGCCAGGGCGAGATGGTTAGAACTTATAATTCGAGTATAGCGAGAGTTATTTTTGCGTAAAACGAAAATATATACCATCACATAAAACTAATATTGATATGCAAGAAATATAGTGTCACTACTCTAGTTCAGGTTTCCCTAAAAAAAACACTTAGCGCGGGCCCTAAAATGTTTGTGGTGTACGCGAGAACGCATGTTACAGCCCGAGCCAGGCGATAACCTTGAACTGCATTGAAACAGAATGAAAAGGAACTGGTTACAAATGCTCGTTTTACTGAATTCGAGGAGTAGCTTCCACTCCCCAAAGGTTTGAGAACCACTGGTCTTCAAGAACTCAATATCGTGACTTCGTGAATATCGTGACTTCGTTGTTGATCGAGCAACACTGATATTTTCATTGTCTTTTCATGGTCCCCTTCTAACCAGTCCTCGGATTCTAGTTCTAAAAAAAACTGTCCTAGTTCCAACGTCGGAGCATCGCAATCCCGACTATCCGTATTTCACCATCGAAAAACATGTTACACCAGGCTACGAATATTCATGGTACGGCATTTTAGTCAAGTAATGATCGACCCTCACTGTTGTCACAAAGCGCTACGAGATGGCCATTGTCCATAAACACGATACCGGTGTTTGTTTGGATAACGGGTAACTGGTGTCCTTTTCCTTGTGGGCGCAAGAAAATACATATTTGAACATTTCAATTCATTATCATTGTTATAAAATTATACCAAGTCTAAACTAGATGCTTAATACTCAACTAGGAATCAAATCAGCTTGATATATCCATGCTGATTGATTCGTATCTCAGTTTGGGCACGAAATTTTAATGAAGCTACATGCGCCAGCGATCTCAAACGATGCCTTCTGCATCAGTCATGCTAGCGATAGCATCTGCGCCTCGACCGTAAACACAGCCGTCGTCAGATGACCCGCGAGCCCAAAGCGCAATCTTAAACAGTTTGGAATTCCGCAGGACAACGCCCGGTTCATGAACCGAGCTGTGTTAGCGCCGAAAGACAAGAAGGGGTGCTATTCTTTTTGGCATTGGTAACGATTGAACAGAAGTCTCTAGATGAAAGCGTTGGTGGATTCCTGGCCTAATATCGCGTGTGTAACCCTCGTCGATATTGCATCCTCTCGACTAACGACAATGACGCTACAAATAGGTCACAGGGTGTCTACATCTCAACTTTGCACATTCCTTATTCTTGTCCTAAACACGATTACTAGTTCGAACCGGACATCTCCAGTTTGTGAAAACCCTGCGCGGTCAAAGATTAAGCAGAATTACGTGAATTATTATCAACTTAACTCTTCTAGACAAGCATTGACCAACTCACAAGCGCACGGCACCAGCTGCAAAAATTTGCTACTCTGGCAGCGTTGAACATCACTGCAACTATACGCAAAAAAGGTCTTCGTCACCGATTACACTACATCGCACATTAATACCACGGTAGCTATTTTACTTCCGGAATGATGAGTGGTTATCAAGTTGAATTTTAATTTTGCGGCAGACTGACAAGTCTTGAAACATCCGAAAATAATTTCATTACCGAAACTGCGCGAGTTGGCCTAATAGTGATTATGCTAAGATACAAGCTTAGCTCGAGTACCGGTACTGTGTACTTCGTAATATCGATCGATCCTGTGCCGTCGCGGGTAGGTGTGTCCCTACCAGACATGGGGTGATTACTTCGTGAATGTAATCGATTGCGATTACGATTACTTCTGAACGACGCGATTACGATTACGATTACGATTACAGCAAAATTAGGAAGTAGTCGATTACGATTACGATTACATTGTAAAAGTAATCACGATTACTCACGATTACATTTATTTTGCATCTTAGAAGTTACATTGGAAGACAATATATGGATTGCGCTGAAGAGGCCTAATGAGATAACAACTTTCTTTAAAAAAAGATGCGATAATTGCTTGTTATGTCATAAAGTACCCATTGCCTATTTTACAGAGGACGATTTATCGCACCCAACGATTTGCATTCTTGCCAGGTCCACAACTGTCGCACCCCAGATTTTTTTAATAGGGTTAGGAGCGAGCTCGAAGGGGACTCAAAAGTATTTCGTAAACCAACACAAATTATAGACTATTTGCGAGAGATTTCATGAACTTGAAAATTATCTACGAGCATCGCGATTTAAATGTCTCAACTAGATAGCTTGATTTTGAAATACATACGCCAAGAAAAACAGCATGCATAATTTGTAGTAATAGGCATTTAGGTGCCAGTTAATACCGCGCCACGTCACACCAAAACACATATGCAGTTTCGGCCAACATGCGAATCCACGAAGTGTGCTACTAATGAAAGACATAGGCCGAAACTTGGGGTATGTGTCCATTGTCAATAGCCGCACTGGGTGGGCGTGACTAATAGTCCGGTCCTTCCAATCTGAGCCCACAATGTAAATGCCACCCGGGCACCCACAGAGCATTAAAGACATGGCAATTAGTGTGTGCGTCTCACGCACGTATTTTTTTTAGTCTGCTACGTTTGGGCCTCAACAATATCTTTTGATTATACAACAGACCGGAGGTCACGAATTAACACATACCCTAAAGTAACTAATTATTACAAGATACAAGATTTTATAATTATGAATTACGTGCCTCCAGCTCTTCAGGTAAATCTGACCATCGGGGGCTGAGAGAGGATTAAAAATGAATAGTAATATAATGAAATTACCAATATTATTGACGAAATTAAATCTTCAACTTGAAAATTTACTACCCTATGGGGGCCCAAGAGCAACGTTTGGAGTGGGGGACGATTTGCTGTGTTTGTCCTGCCACGCTAACATTGTATATAAGCCGATGGCTATGGCGGCAGGCCCAAATGTTGAGTAAAGAATTGTGAAATAACGATTAGCGCCCGTTTCAAGTAGAATCATATGACAATAAGAGAAAGTAAACATAAAATTCTGCCTACAACTTAATACAGATAATGTAATGCAAGCGGCCATTACGAGAACCAGCTCGGATATGATATATATCAGCAGCTGTTGATTTTAATGCTTCGTCGTGGAAACCGTTATGTTTTATTTGACGAGTAGGCTACAAAATTTCAAACCTTTGTCCGGTGTACGTTCGTACTACGTAGGCCTACTGCTCGCCAAGCAGCAACGGTCAAACCGCGTTTAACTAAGCATAACCAAACATCAATACAAAAGTTACTATTTGAAACTAGGCAGAGTGGTGGTTAATTATCCTGCTGCGAGGTAGTGGCGTCTGGAATGTATCGATAACCTGATATGCAGTACGGTGAGTGTTCTTACAATCACACAAATGTACATCGAATATCTATTCACCATGTGTGGATAGCTGGATACTTCTTACGCAATGACGAGCAAAGCTAATGGTCCCTTTCTGACGTAATAATGAGCAGTGGCATTTGAAAATCTGACGTTTGTGCTATCACTAACTGGTATAATACCTTTTCCTTGTTCACGAATGTTCAGTTTATCTCATAGTCCTGTACAAATAAAAAGTAATCGTTCTTTTGCAAAGAAATCGATTAAATATGGGAAGTAGTCGATTACGATTACGATTACTTCGGAATTTTCTCGAATGTAATCGATTGCGATTACGATTACTTGAAAATGCTGTAATCGTGGTAATCGATTACGATTACTAATCGCGATTACCCCATGTCTGGTCCCTACCGCGCTGATCAGCATAAATTTGAACTCGAACGTAAAAGAAATCTTAATATTCTGGCTGGATTCGAAACGCTGGCCAGATACAGAACGTTTTAGAAAACGTAGTCCGATTTGGCATGGAAACTACTACCGATATTGATCGTTCGTACACTGTTTGAAAGTATAAATAATATTTCATTTCCAATCATAGCAGGACTTGGATTTGCGCGATAATAAACTCCGGGTTTTCAATCTAATAGTATAAATTTGGAACCGGAACTGGATTTGAGCGTAATGATAACAGGACCACCAAGAACTCGAAGGGTCTTCCGGCGTTCACATTGTGATGTTACCTGCATAATGACGTCACACGAGATTAAGACTCCCAACTTGATACGTCACTATCTCCGCAGGTAGCAAAACAAATTCGAAAGCATTTTGCCTAAATTGCATGCACCAAGCATTGTTACCGGTGAAACATTAGCTGATGGGAACGAACGCCAATTCCAATGATTACCAGCCGGAAATTTGGCACTATAACTCAATCAAAGCTGGATGTATTGCTAACATTTTCGCGTCTATATTTCCTAGCATACCAACAAGCGACGCGTACGAATTTCATATACAAAATCTTAACACCTCTACGTGAAATCTTCGATAAAAATCGAATTCCAATAGACAAAAAATCCTGGCGCCACCTAAGACCAGCGTTTAAAACACTAACACTCGAAAAGGCGCATCTTCCGTGATATCTAACATATCGTGAACGCGGAGCGGTGATCCAGTCAGGCGTAGTTTTGTAGATACAAACAGATAAAAATCTCCAGCGTCTTTTTCAAACGCAGCTGCCACGGGCAACTGTGTGTACGACACAACCCTCGCAAATGAGACGTCAACATTTAGTCTATGTAAAAATGCGGCAGTGCTAACCGTCAACAAGAGAGTGTGTGGTTGGACATTGGACAATGATGTGACTGAAGTTTAACGTCGACTGCATTTTCTGGTCATCTACCCGGGTTTAGGACGGGCACTGGTCATAGCTTATTACTGCACGTCGGAGGGCGATTACTAATCATTTAAGTCTTACAAACATATTATGATTGAGACATATGATTAAGTCAAAGCACCTGATTTATGATTCAAAATTCGCGTTTCGAAACATGCAATAAAGAGTACATTTTAGCGCGCGTTTATACACTATCGGTCATGATGAGTAAACTAACTGTACCACTTGTAAACGAAAACCGTATCTCGCCCATTTCAACCACTGCGTAGAGTGCAAATCCGGTAAAGAACACGTTGCTGTATTCGACTCATTTACACCCATTTGAATGGATTTGAAAGCTATATTTTGTACAGCAAAGTGTTCTTTGCCTGATTTGCACTGCTGTGGTGGAAATTAGCGAAATATACGATTATAGCATTCACACCCATTCCAATGGGTGCAGGCGAGTCACATACGCCAATTCTTATGGAGATATATCCCAGGATGGACTACGGAAGTACATCTTAGCAAAATGAACCACTACGCCACTACGGGCTATACCTATATCTCATTTAGAATTGGTGTAATTGACTGGTTTCCCTCTTCGGAGTGGTTTGAAAGCATAATTGTGAAGCAGAAATGGTATTTTACCAGATTTGCACATTAAGCTGTGGTGAAATTTGTCAAAACACACGATTTTCGTTTGCAGTGTGAAAAAAACTGTGTGCAATGTTAAGTTTCGCATCTATTTCAAACTGGACCAATCCCGATTCAAAGCGTACCCAGCACTAAGCTTGTGCTGATATCAACTGTTTTCAGCATAAGGTCGTACATCAACGCGTATCGCAAACGCTGCGAAACCAAAGAGGCACATCCGTTCTGTTATGTCACCCGGTAATTTGTGCAAAAGCAAATCTTTCTGTGAGACAAAGACGACTTTGAATTGAATCGCAAATGCGGGAAACGTGTAATCGAATTTATGGATTCTACGAAAATGGTCTGGAGTAAAATACGATACCACGGTTAGCGAGCTTGGCAGAAGTGTGTTTGACTTTTGAATTGCGAAGACATGTTTCACATACTGTGTTGTGTGTTCACAATGACTGGCGTTCTTCGCAAGAGCATAACCAGATCGGATTTTAGACATCTTTTTATCAGGCTAGGTCGATGGGCAATTTCATCGCAGCGTGGCGACCCCCCCCCCCCTTTCCTTTTGTGGACGAAAGTTGTCCTTGCGATACTTACTCCTTGCGATACTCCTTACGCAAAAATGTCCAGTAGTTCATGATAAAATCGGCCTATAAGATTGGGATACAGCTGATACAGTTGATACAGCTTTATATCCACAGGTTGATACAGCTGATACAGCTTTATATCCACATGGTGATACATCTGATACAGCTTTATATCCACAGGGTGATACAGCTGATACAACTGATACAGCTTTATATCCACAGGGTGATACAACTGATACAGCTTTATATCCACAGGGTGATATAGCTGATACAGCTTTATATCCATAGAGACGTCGTCCGATTATCTCTATGGGAATGCATGCGCAGTTCACTGCATATATCGTTTATTTTTATTAAGATATTGGTATTGGTCCGCTGCAGTTATCAATAATTCATACAGGCCTTATTTGTAGATTGGTTATCGGAGGACCTGCTCGTATTGGCTTATCACTTCATGTTAGTTGGCATGGATGCCAGTAAATTCGGTCCTCGGTAAATTCGGCCAGTGAATTCGGCCCATGACCTCGGTAAATTCGGCCCTCCGAGAATATTGTATTAAAATATATTTCCAACCGTTAACATGAATTAATTACATAATTATACTATTATTATGTGATATGGATGTCAGGGTATGCGTGGATCGCATAATCGTGGGAGATAGCGCGGATATTCACGGGGCCGAATTTACCGATGGCCGAATTTACTCGGTAAATTCGTCCCCCGGAGAATTTTGTATAAAAATGTGTTACCAACTATTAATGTGAATGAACTACATAATTATTTTATTATCGGGTGATTTGAAGGTCAGGGTATGCGTATATCGTACGGTCACGGGAAATAATGCGGATATTTACGGTGCCGAATTTACTGACCACCGAATTTAATCGGTAAATTCGGCCCTCGGAGAATTTTGTGTAAAATTGTATTACCAATATTAATGTGAATTATATGACATAATTAAATTATTATCAAGTGATTAGGAGCTTAGGGTTAGGGTTAGGATTAGGGTTAGGATTAGGGTTAGATTAGGATTAGGGTTAGGTTAGGATTAGGGTTAGGGTTAGGATTAGCTTAGGGTTAGGATTAGGGTTAGGCCACGGAATTCAATCGGTAAATTCGGCCCTCGGAGAATTTTGTGTAAAATTGTATTACCAATATTAATGTGAATTATATTACATAATTGTATTATTATCAAGTGATTAGGAGCTTAGGGTTAGGGTTAGGATTAGGGTTAGGTTGGGATTAGGGTTAGGTTAGGATTAGGGTTAGGGTTAGGATTAGCTTAGGGTTAGGATTAGGGTTAGGTTAGGGTTATGATTAGGGTTAGGTTAGGGCAGTGGTTCTTAACCTTTTTTCCTCCAGCGCCCCCTTTCAAAAATTATCGTGCTCCAGCGCCCCCCAACCGCATATTGTAAGGACTGTAACAAAGACAATGAGTAAGAGGGAGGGCCGTAACAGCACTTCGTCATCTCCCCCAAAAATGATTGCCTTGCGCACCCATAGCGTGATAAACCAAACTTCCGAGGGCTTCGCCCCCAAGAACCCCGTAGCGTGATTTCGATGGTCAGCAAAGTTTGTGTGGCATGGTCGCCCTAGGTAACAAAATTTTCTATAATGCATGAATGAATAGGTTGCAATTACATATATAAGTCGCTATAAACTTTTTATCCTCTCAGCCCACCTAATCAGATTTACCAGTAGCGCTGATTGAGCTGTTGTATGGGAAGATGGAGGGCACGTAATTAATAATTAAACATATTCGGGCGTGCCCGTAGGTACAATTAATTTGTTACCAGGGCCGTAACAGCACTTCGTCAGCCCCCCCCCCAAAAAAAAACGTTGGTTTTAGCCCCCTCCCATCGGGTGATAAACCAAACTTCCGGGGGGCTTCGCCCCAGACCCCCTTTCGGCTGTCCACTATTTGCTGATACTAGTCATCCACATTGGGTGTCCATTTACTGAGCCAGGTATTCCCGCCTAGACGCGCCCGTTGGCAGGAACGAAACGGCACTTCGTCAGGCCCCCGAAAAAACTTGGGTCTTGGGCTCCCATAGGGTGATAAACCGACCGCCCCCATCACGATGTTCGTTTTGCCACGAAATCAGCTGTACTGTTTAGCGAGCCAGTGCGAAGTGCGAAAACTTTCGATAATTCATGATAAAATCGGTCAGTAAGATCGGGAATTGCATAGGCTATATATTGCTATTAATTTCTTGTCCTCTCTGCTCACGTTACCAGATTTACCGGTAGAGCTGAGTGAGGTGCAATGTTCCGTCTAAGCTGCTCACGTGCGCAGTGCTGACATGGTATCTGTGAACAGAAAATCTACGTTGCGCACAACTAATCCGAAGTTTTGACCCTTTTTTAGTCGTTACGCACTGTTGTCCAAGGGTCTGCGCAGTGAGTTTATTGAGTGTGCGCAGACTCATCAAAACGTGGAGCGAACAATGTGAGGTGTCTTGGAAACTGTAGGGCCCGTAACTAATGATTAAACATATTCGGGCGGCGAACCCGTTGGTATGACTTCGTTGCATGATGTTATTTCGTGACCCCCTGTCTGCTATATCAAAAAATATAGAATCGCCCAACAGGGATATCGCCCAACAAGAATATCTAGTTTTAGATAACCCTGTCGCCGAATCGTACTAAACTAAAAGACGAACACGATTTCAAATTGGTATTTCTTCACTGGCATATAATTTTACCCTGCCGGATGGAATTCTTCTTCTGGGGTTCAGATTGCCAACACAGGAATATTCGGTGCCAGTCATTTAGGCGCCCATGGACAATTATATATATAACGAAGTTTTCGGTGTTCATTTTCTCTGAATACTCATTAAGGATATGTCCTACCACCACATCATCTACTGCGAAGCCATTTTTCTCCAGCGCCCCCCATACCGCCCCCCTGAGCCCAGCGCCCCCATACCGCCCCCTGAGCGTTTCCGCCCCCTTTCAAAATCGCCAGCGCCCCCTGGGGGGCGCTGGAGGCAAGGTTAAGAACCACTGGGTTAGGGTTAGGTTAGGGTTAGGATTAGGTTAGGGTTAAGGTTAGGTAATGTTATTGTAACTGTTATTGTTACCCTGGCCCTGGCCGAATTTACCGGGGCCGAATTTACCGAAAGCCGAATTTACTGGCAATCAGTTGGCATCAGAGATGCCACTCCTGGGTTTTTCCACCCAGATCTGGGTTTTTCGAGCATGACCTGGGTTTCTGGGTTTTTGTGCTTGAAATCTGGGTTTTTTTCAACATCATGTTTGTCAGGTCAATTTTACGGCGCAAAATTGATTATTAGATTAGTGAGATCTTTTAATGTCGACGGATTCCACTGTGATTGAAACGGTAGAGTCCAAAGAGACCCATTTACTATTAAAATGAGAGGTCTTGGCGTTATGCGATAGAGCATTCATTGAATACTGACTTCTAGGTCGCAGAAAGTCATGTTCACAGGGCAACTCTGATTTAGGACTTGAATGCTACCGGTAGGGGTAGCGCTGCAACAAATTTGTTGTGTGTCAGTAAATAGTATGTAACTGCTGTAAAGTATGCAATTTATGCACATGGAAAGACCAATTGTTGATCTAACTAATTTACCATGTTGACATCAGAGTATATTGACTTCCAACAGGGACACTCGAAGAGATACATTTTGGTCAACCGGGCAAGTTATTCAGAGTGTAGTGTGAGGGGTTTGTTAAATGCAAATGTACTCTTAATCTCATGATTTAGCAGTTTCTTTTTCGACTAAACATCCCAGATAAAAGTGTTTGTCCCCGGGTCAATGAATCGAAAGCTATTATCAATCTATCTGGTCAGCTCGCAGTCACTAGACTTACCCGGCCAGCAGGCGACCTAAATTGAGTATGTCATCATTTTCCTGGACTGGACGGAGTGGCTCCAACTCAAAGGCGCACGATTAAATGACGAAGATTTATCGAAACGATGGTTACTCCAGTTGCACCTATAATGAAATTAGTAGTGGGGAAAGCTAAAAGAAACGATGCGGTTTTGTGTGTGACTCGAACGATTTTACATTGAATTGAATGTTATGCATGCACGCTGCAATCTTCATATTATTATGCGAAATTAGATGCAGGACTCAGTCTATATGTCACTTTGAATTTTCGCCACCCATGACCAAAAACAGCAATCGTGATAATCTTCAACAATGCTCAAAGCATCGTGGGATATGAATTCAGCTGTTGGTCGCATGTAATCGACGAATCGCACACCGGATAAAGCATCTATTTTATTCACACGGTCATCTCTTTGAAATTTCCGTTGAGAGGATCATTCATTGACGTAAAGATACGCGTTGTGAATTGTAAATTGATCACCATAAACAACTCTAATCATGGGGACCATGATTAGTTAATGAATCTTAGCTTAGGTTCATTCTGCATTACCAATGCAATTTCCATCTGATTCATCGAGCAATTCTGCGAAATGTTTCGAAAGGGTTTTGCGGTTCGTTCCTACGAAATTGTCAAATAAGAACATGGAAAATTTCAGTGCCTGCTCGCTGCTCTAGGATTAGAAAAATGGGTTGTGAAATGCAGCTATTAGACAACTGACAGTGTAAAGGAAATTCGAATGATGTATATAAAATCTCTGGTATCACTCTTCATTCAATGCCTTCGTAACCCACGTATTTTGCAATTATTTGAAGTTTCCGTGTCATTTTTGCCATTTCACTGACATAGAATGTGGGCAACAGTAAAAAACTACACGGTTATACGGGATTATTTCTATTTCTGTATATTTAATATCATTACGTACACCCACGCTCCGTTTACATTTGACGGAGTGGTTACACAAATGACGGCTTTATGTTTTATTCAGAAATGGGCTCACGAATTAGCTAAATGTATCTTACCTGTCTCCCCGCAAACCGCTTTGCGGAAAGATTGTTTTAATGGTCAAAGCGGGGAAGTTTTGGAGAAGTGAAATATGATAGGAATTGAAAAAAACATGCCAGTGAATCGATACAAGTTCCAACGCCCCTGTATAATTTTCTCTATGCATTGACATAAAAATTTGCCAAAGCAGTTTCACGTAATGTTAAGTACATATTTTTGCTTTACCAATAACATAACATAACATTGTTGGGTTATTATTTTTATCTGAACAAGTCACACACAATGTACAATGCGATAAGACACAATGCGATGTCATGAACAGATAGGAGGATGTCGAACGACACGCATCAGTAGCGATCCTTTACTCTAACTGCCCGATGTTACAGTTCTTTTCGATGTTGATCTTCTTTGAAGCCGGGTCCTTTTCTACTAGTTCTTTCCATTCCTTGTGAGTACTTTCTTTCGTCGGGTCTTTTACTGGGCTTTTTTGTCGCCGTAAGAACGGCAACGGCGGGGGAAGAGGAGCCCAGATAAGCCTCCGACGGGAATCGAACCCGGTTCTCCTGCGTGCTGGGCGCTTATCGTAACCACTACACTATCTCCCCCGCCAATGCGGTGCATTCATCGCCTATTACAATCATCTTCAATTCTAGTTTTGTAAATAGTAACATATTGTGTCAAATGAAATTATTCTTACTCTATTGTGTTACTTTCGTCATAATATAACTGACTGCAGTCATGCTTTCAAATGAAATAACTACAATTAACCCATAAATATTTCGTGTTCTCTTCGTATAGCGGTGCTGTTTGGTAAATTGGAAAATTCAAAGAAACTATGAAAATTGCGACGTTTTTTTGGTAACCTCTAGGAGTAGGTAATCGTCATTACCAGATTTGGACTAAAATATGCCTGTATGACCATATTCGCAAGGGGAATAATAATGAAGTGAGCATGGTAAATACAGAAATAATAATAATCTTCGTAGTCTTCGCTCTGAAATGACAGAATATCGATCATGTTTGGCAGCCCGCTATTATTCTCCTAAGGTTAAAAGAGCGTTTCTCGAAAAGATAGGAATTAAAAATTATGATGTTTATGCAAATCGTAGCAAAATAACCTCCAGCACGGATACTTAAACGACTGGATGTTTAGACGCCGAACGTTGTGCATTTACAAACAAACGACACTATGAATTTCTAGGACAGTATGAGGGAATGGGCACTTGGGCAGTGACAGAGCTTATATACCATGATGAGGAGTCGAAGATGATTCGATTCATTTTGAAACATTGGGTGACCATCTGTATATACAATACATAACATCCCCGGCCTTGCAGCAGATAATGTGCGAATACCGTGTAAGGCGCATTACTCTCTGTATATATATTATATGTGCATATGGTATTACAATTTCGCGCTGAATATAGATGTAATTTTTGAAGGAATACCAAGAATAAACAACAAAGTTATTTTATTGTTTTTAGCAATTACGGTTACACCAAATATCCTCGCGTGTTGAGCCGCTGATATAATATGATTAAAGGTCTTGTCAATGATCTGTAAATGATCCTCGCCTCTGACGTATCATGCACTCTGAATTTATTATGGTGTCATGCGCTCTTGGAAAGCTTTGCAATTTGCAAATTGTTGAGTACTGAGGTTAGTGTTTTTGATCTCTATTGGAAATCGTGGATAATCCATATTTCGTCGATATCCTATATAAATCGATTTGTCAAATATATTTTTTGAGGAATGATCACTAGAAACAGTAGTATTTCGTAAATTTTGTTTTTAACCTCTTCCTTTTTCATTATATCGGGTATCACTGGCGTAGCCAGAGAGGGGCGAATAAGGGGCGATCGCTCCCCCAAAACTTTTGGAAACTTTTCGTAAAATCAATAAATATAACACTATTTTTGGGCGGATGAATGCAACCTGAAAAATTTCTTCGCGCTTCGCGCGATTTAGTGTCCAAGTCCATACACGTCTTGTTTCTAATATCGGAATCCCGAAAAAAATTCTTCTGCAAATACCCATAATTGAATTTAGCTGCATTCTCATGAGAATACAACAGTATCAGTACATAAACGAAAGTAGCCCGAGCTCGCTGGGTTGATTGAGTCTAGGGGTGTCAGTACAGTAAGGGGTTGGTGACTGTGAGTTCCGGCAATTGCCGTACCGGGACACACGAAGACATTTAAGGTAGGCTGTCCGCAAAGTCCGCTCTCAAAATGATTGACAACTATAAAACCGACGCATGTATTCCGAAGCCTTCGATATAGATTTTCGGGTGCTTAAATGGCTGGCGCCTTCTGCCCCTCCAACATAAATACGACTGGCCTACCGTTAAAAAGTGCTAATTTGGAATCGCACGAATCTGATTAAAGGAGTTTCTTTAATTTGGTCTGGTATGTATCAGCAATTCCAATCTTTAAAGTATAGCGTCAATCTTTACCAGAGGTTGATAAATAACCGTGCTTGAACGAAGTAATTAATAAGACCGAAATCCACTTACTCACGCACCAATGTTATTGATCAAATTATTTCATTGATCCAAAAACATTTTACGATCCGCGCGACAGGTCCAAAATTCACACTGATTGTTCATCACCTAATGTCAGCGATTTGATATGAACGAGTGCCGAAAATCCATTTCCACAAAGATAGGTGGTGGCGAAGGTAACGCTTCCGACGACACCTTTGCGGCTATGATGGCAACATACATGGACCAATATAACTTCCAGCATAGTCATTTCTATCTAACAGCTCATCGAGAAGTTATTCTGGAATAGCGGTCGTGTATATCATAGGAGAAAATGGATCTCTGCACCAAAATCCCAACAAAACATCCCTGAACAGCAATATGTTAGTATGAGTAGGCTATTGGCAATATTACAATTAAAATGACTTGAACAGTGGAATATTTCATCTCAGACGACCATTCTATGTTTATGTGAGTCCTGAAGTTTTAGCAGTTATGAAGCGAAAGTGCTTCGTGATTTCTCTAATTTAAAACAAACTAAAAATTACGTTATGAATCATTTTGCAAATTTGAAGGTTTCGCGGACCTCTTGAAAATGATTTGCGGACTTCCGGATGAGAACCACTGCCCTGAATAGTCTTGCCGTATGGTATGAACATAGTTCAAGTGTGCCCCCTGAATGTTCGATTACACCACTTCTATCAGCTCTCCCGGTAAACGTATTTGCAATATGCAAGTAACGATATAATGAGCCCATTTCATTCATTAACTATGAAAAATTTTCGCGCATCGCGTGAAAGTATTCACCCCGAGTTTTCAACAATCATTATATTATCACGTCACTTTATGAATCAGTGGAATATTTTCCCTAGATGTTGTGTTAGTCATCCAATAAGGGCCCAAGACCATCGTTTTTAACCTATTTTTTACTTATCTTTAAGGGGGTTGGGCTCATTTACGTCATCGAATTTTTCGCCCCCCCTAAATATTTTTTCTGGCTACGCCCCTGTCGGGTATATCTATTTTATATACTGTATAAATGCATCTACCATACATTAAGATTAATAACACATTTTTTCTATCTTTCTTTCTATGCATTATGATTTTAAAGTCTTGTTACAGTATCGATCATAGCAGAAATAATGGTTAGGTGTGTTGAGCTTAAGATTACTGGTCACCGACCTCATAAACATCTAACGCACTGGATTTACCTTGCGTTCGTCGACCTCAAATAGCGACATGAATGTTATCAATATATGGAAATTATGAATGATGATCGGAAATGAGTTATAAGAATGACATCAGATCAGTAGGATAATCATTTTAAAGAGTCGCCTACAATAATGTAAAAGCGGTGTCTAGCCCCCATCATCAAGAATAGCGCATCGGGTCCATAGAGATAAAGAGGACGGGAATTTCACCTTCCAGGAAAACTAAAAGTGAGCCGGTATTGCTATGTACTAGAAGTATACATTCAAACAGGCTCGGCGCGGCGGAATAATTTATATATGGTTATCTGCATTTCGCGCGACGCAGGATTTCGCATTGCACTGCTTGACTACTTCGATCAAGATAAAAAAAAAACTTCCAAAAGACCTATATACGTTGCTTGGTCGACTGATATTGGCTAGTTCATAATTGCATAATTGGTATTACTGCCCACACAGTCGCCATAGGCCGTGAGTAGGTTTGGGTGGAGGTGCTGACATTTTATCAGTAATCAGCACGCCAAATTGAGAGTTGGGTCGTGGAACATTTGCAAATCGACTATAAAAAGACTGGGAAAAGCTGATGGAAAATTTCGCAAGTTTGCGGTAATATCATGTTGCGGTACTGCAACAGCATTGTAATCGGATTTTCCTGCATACCACGAGTAAACGATAACGTCTACGTTCAACTGGCTGTCGCATTTGTGAAAAGGCTTGGTACGCTAATCCACCCTGCCTCAACTAAACAAGGTCCTACACTCGTAGGTCGACGTGGGATGTAAATGATGGTCGGATTGCAAACATCAGAGAAATGAAACCCGCCTAGGCCTACTATTGCTCGGGACGAAGCGGAGAAATAAATGAATGCTTTACGAACCTTCCACCCATGAGATATTCTTGAACGCCGGCTTTGGATTTTCTATTGCGATAACCAAAGTACACTCCAATCGCAGCAGATATTAGAAGCATAATAATGAACACAGCATAATCCGCTGCTGCCAGCGTCGTTGGCTCCCGTATAGCCATGGTGGATATATCACAGTGAGCACAATCTACTCTGTCGTTTCAATGCAATTGGCCCGTCATCGTGGAAGTCAAACTTTGAATAATCTGCAACGTAAGCTAAGATCTACCAACATCCGGAGGACTGAAATGGTAACAGAACTTGTGAAAAACACTTCCACGGATTTTAGAGTGTATAGTATAGAGAATGCGCCACCAACACTCCTTCGGTCTTGCACAACTTATCAAATCCGATAGAAACGTTGTAGTTTTATTGTTTCCGTCGTAGCAAAGGCTCGTCAATGATTAGCAGGAACGTATGGTATTATAGTCTCCAGAAAGAATTTCACCTCACTATTGTATGCAATTTGCATAGATCACGTGTTACTATTCCCAAGCCCACATACAAACACATCGCTTTGCAGTACCTACGGTGATACGCCTGAATAGACAATGATTTTACTTCAAAGCGAAAATACCAACTCGTATATACCAGAAATCCAGGTAATTATATTTGAGTGAAGAAGAATACCCTGATATTTAAATGAGTAACACTTGGTTTCAGACTGCCGATTGATTAATAATCCGAGTCCCCGAGCAAAGTTGCAGCAAAAGCGACATTTAATATATGCGATGATAAATCATTTATATCCATTGATTGCCGAAATTACCGACAGTATATGTGTGGCACTCTGAAGCACTGCACCGTTATTGCAAATCGTTAAAATCTTCTTTGTTGTCAGTGGAACGTCGATAATTTTTTGTCCACATCTTAATGAAAGCAGTACGATTCGCTGTATTGTAATTTTAGTTGAGGCATTTACTGATATCAATGATGTTTTTTTGGTCGTGCTGACATACCGGGGCCGATACCAGTGCACCATTTCGGCTTACAGAGTTATAGAAACTTACATATCGGTATCCATATCGGTTTCACTTTTCAAACCTTTTGATTCCCTTTAGTGTGACACCCGAAACGTATTCGAGTGTAAATAAAGGTACACTTACATTCTATCATAATATTCAAATGACACAATAAAATAAATACATTGTTTGTTACGACTTTCATTAGAAGGCAAAGAAGCTGTGGAGTATTATTTGCACTTTCTATTGTCGATCTGAGCCCCATTATATACAGTTTCACGAACGGATATTAGTAAGAAAGGAACGAGTTAATATCCGTTGTGTATAGCCTACTAAATGTTATAACTAATGACATGGTACACCCACACTATACCACATGAAAATACTGAGGACTTTAATCTTGATCGAAGTGAGAGCAATATAAAATTGTCAACGATCCTCGATACTAGATATGTAAAATAATATCGAGACGAAATGAAATTTCGATGTTAAAAAAGGCTTACATGTAATCGCATCTACAGACCAAAACCCATATCTCAGATAATAATTTTAACCCGTTGTGGGTTTGGGAGAATATAATATCATGTTTTGGACATCTTGTGTTTATTTCAGACTAGAAGTGTCTCAAACCAAGTAGGTATACCTAAATTTAGGACTGGATGTGGTCGCGAATGCACTCAAATCAGGATATAAGTGAGCGGATTTGATTATGCTGAAATCATTTATATATAATAATTCCTGTCAAGCCAATGTTTCTAACCACTAGTCATCTGTATATCCGGCGCAAATTATTCCTGCTCTCATAACTCGAAATATTTAGGCTATTTGAGAATGAATGTGATGTGTTCGTCATTCCTATACTAGGGATGGTGTGACAGTGAACGTGAGGTTAACGTTCGCGTTCTGTGTGTGAACCTCACGAATTTAGAGGTTCGCGTGTTCACAAATTAACCTTGGTAGGCTCTGCACTGTGGAAATTTTTCATATATTACAATTTTCACGTCAATTTAACATTTTTAGTTGAAATTTATTGCATTTCAACTGCGGGCCACTCCATGCATGGCGTTGGCAGTTTAAAGAATCAACACTAAACGAGCATGCACCTTGACAATCTCAAAAGTTTCACTTGCTTTGTTACGAAAGTTTGCTCGAAATATCCCGCTTTCCGTTCATGAATATTTAGTGAATCTTTGCAGTGAGCTTGACCCGAAATCACACAAAAAATCAAGAGCGAAATATAGTAAACATGTAGGTAGTCAGCAAATGACGTTTATTCAACCAATCAATAGCATTCATATCGTTGTCTGATGTAAAATATCTAGCATCCGTACGGGGTCAATCTCGATTTCATATGTTTATTGTATCATAAAAACCAAATCTGAGCGATTGAGGTGTTGGTTACTGCTGTATAACTTGTTAATGGGGTAATATCGGTAGCAAGTATAAAAACCCGTTTACACTCAGCTCAATGTCAACGCAGTCTGGAACACCGTTAACGCGTACGCTTATATGCCCTAGCAAGTTCTGGTCGAAATTGTTGGCAAAGCGACGGAAGATATTTGATTTTATGGGATTATTATATCATTTGATTGCCCCAGTTGATGCATTTTGCGACATTTAAAAAGTCAGTATGTACTTCAGCATTGTGGCCATATGTGGCATGAGTCGTCGATAGGTATCGTGTACACTGCACATTAATATAGGCTATAACTTCCCTGAAGTGTAGGGTTGGAATTAGCAATACGACATCACCTGACGTCATGAGGTTACGTTCGCATTCACACAGAACCTTTCAAGAAGGTTCGCGTTCACGCGAACTTGAACCTTTTAGAGGTTCACACCATCCTACTATCATTCACCCAAAGAAGTCCTGGCGCAAAAATCGTGTGGACCAGCGTAATCCACAAGTTATAACCCTTGGGAATATTTCAAATGATATTAGTTCTCATAAACAAGAAAGTACTCCAACTATTAAATAGTATATTCATATTGAAATGAACCCGAATATTTTCGGCTGACACTCGTCAGGGGTAATCGTCAGCAACTAGTAGAGAATTGGAAAGAACATTGTATATCCAGGGCCGTAACAGCAATTCGTCAGGCCCCCCCCAAAACTTTGGTCTTGGGCCCCCCATAGGGTTATAGACCGAACTTCTGGGGGGCTTCGCCCCCCAGACCCCCCTCCGGCGATACACTGTTTACCACTATTCTTCTTAAACTTTGGGACTTTGTTTAGTGCATCAGTTTTTGTCGCCCAAGCGCGCGAAGCGCGGAAAATTTATGATTTCATCAGTCAGTATGATCGGGAATTGCGTATTTGTTATCAATTTTTATCTTCTCTCTGCTGACGTAATCAGATTTGCCGGTAGAGCTGAGTGAGGTGTGTTTGAAAAGGTAGGACCACTCAATAATAATCAAACAGCACCTCGTCAGGCACCCATCACGTTGTTCGCGTTTGTCACGAAATTATCTGTTCTGTATTGTGAGCCGAGCGATAGCGAGGCGCGAAAATTTTCGATAATTTATGATAAAATCGGTCAATCAGATCGGTGATTGCATATATATTATGCTATCAATTTATTGTCCTCTCTACTCACTTAATTAGATTTACCGGTTGAGCTGAGTGAAGTGTCTTGAAAACGGGAGGGCCCGTAAGTATTGATTAAACATCTTCGGGCGGGCGGACCCGTTGATATGACTTCGTTATGGTGTTATTTCGTGACTTCCAGTCTGCTATATCAAAAAATATAGAATTGCCCAAACGTAGGCTTCTAAACTAAGAGACGCACACGATTTCAAATTGGTATTTCTTCACTGGCATAAAATTTTCCCCAGCGGGATGGTAATTGTCTCGCGAGGTTCAGGTTGCAAAGACAGGAACATTCGGCGCCAGTCATTCAGGAGCCTATGGACAATTGAACCTATATGTATTTTGTATAGCCTGTATAACGAAGTTTTCGGTCTGCATAAGGGCATAGACCTTTTCGGCCAAGCTTTTCTCGCTACCGATCGTTCTGGCACACTTCTTGGAGTCGCATGTTATATGGCCTAAAACTTGATTGTATGTCTTGGTGGGCCGTGGCGCGGTAATGGCCCAATATCTAATAACATAGAAAAATGACTGCTTGAAATCGCGCGCAGCGCGAAAAT
This sequence comes from Botryllus schlosseri, assembly GCF_051294905.1. Lineage (NCBI taxonomy): Eukaryota > Metazoa > Chordata > Ascidiacea > Stolidobranchia > Styelidae > Botryllus > Botryllus schlosseri. The sequence goes on from NW_027648641.1 coordinate 147,736, forward strand.
ATTTTGAAAAATTTGCATAAATTTTCAAAAAATACGCTATGATTTATGCTAATTCACGAAATAATTTTGGGCCCCCTTCGAGCTCGGGCCCCCCCAATTGGGGGGTTTGGGGTGCGGCAGTTACGGTGCTGTGTATATCAACAATCGTATCACAAAATATGACGTCACCAGCATGAAATTTCAAATGAGAGAGCGTTCAATGTACTATTTTTAGGTGGTACACGAACTCCTTTTGTTGTACCATGTGTACCACCTAAAAATAGTACATTGAACGCTCTCTCATTCGAAATTTCATGCTGGTGACGTCATATTTTGTGATACGATTGTTGATATACAATGTTCTTTCCAATTCTCTACTAGTTGCTGACGATTACCCCTGACGAGTGTCAGCCGAAAATATTCGGGTTCATTTCAATATGAATATACTATTTAATTGTATATTGAAGTTCTGTACCTCCAAGAAGTACTCCAACTATATTCCCTGATACTAGCATAGACGTTCTTCCTGCATTTCAACAAATTAATGTCATCTTTGAATTTAAGTACCACTGTGATTGTGGCTACGTGAGAAGAACGACACAGCATTTGCATGACGGTATAAAACAACATGCCCCTAGATTTATTATAACGTCTGCATCAAGCTCACTGAAAAGGCTGCCCCTAATTCATCCGCTGAAGCTTGAATAAGAACATGCAACGGCCATGAGCTCTGTTGTTGGTGAACATTTATTGAATGATAATTTTATATTTGTACGAAAGATTGGAACGACAGGTTTCGTGTCGTCGAGAGAGGTCGTTCGTCCTTTCATTTATGCACTTTGGAGCCGACTATTATCAAAATCCAGCATCCCAGCTTGTGCTACCAGGAGTTCGTGCATCACATAAAAAGAGTACATTGATCCTAAGCCATCTGTTCTGTATAGAAAGTTCATTCGAAATCCCTGCTAGCTGCTGACGATTACCCCAGACGAGTGGCAGTCGAAGATATCCGGGATTATTTCAACATGAATATATCATTCAATTGTAAATTTAAACAAGATAGTCTTCTTTGATTTTTTTCGAATAAGCGATTTTAGTCCTTACTGTAGGGCTATCATATATTGAGATTCGAAAGAGAGGACACTTTTCAAAATTTTTAAAAGCTATGATACCGAAGGAGAAAACAGGAGATTCTTGGAATTTTTTCAAGTGATAGCATTAGGTGTACTTGAAAAATAAATGAGCAAAGGACATTTTTCCGACTCGACTCCCGTAATACCCGTTTCATCCAATGTTACATGGATTGATTAAAGAAAAATCATTTGTTCGATCTCGCTCCCGAGATACCCGTATTTTTCGTTTCATTTTTTGCAAGTATTTTAACACTTTTTTTTTTACAAAAAGAAGACAAACTTCGAAAAAAGGACCTTTGGGCATCCACCGAAGAGACTTTCGATTTCTTCAAAAAACAGGACATCTGGTAACCCGACCGCACAGTCGAAATTCGGTCTGCATCCACTGAACCAATACACTATTGCGCAGTACACATCAAATAAATGCGGGTCTGTCACCATTGAACTTCGCGATTGTAACGCAACTTGTATCTGCGCATACTGAATTATATCGTATAAGTAAGTAGTCGTGTTAGCTTTTTCAACTATTTTCCATGCGAGAGTTTCCAAGAAAGTTTCTCACGCACCCAAATGGTAAATTGTTTTGCGTCTTGGGTAGTCATTTCGTGAACTGTGACAGGCGCTTTATTTATTTATTTGTTATATTTATTTGTACCATAATGTTTAATGCAACTACTGAAATTCTTCATAGGTCCAGATTTCGGTAAAATAAAGTTTTTTCATGCAAATATATGTCATTTCTCAAGTCACAAAGTTTTTTCAGGCCAGGCTACTTTGTAAGGGCGGACAGTTTCAACCAGAAATGAAGAAAAGTAGCACAGTTCTATCATTAATTGCGAAAACGCCCAATTTACATACTTGAGGGCTAAACTTTGTCAAAATTAGGTTTTAACGTCAAAAAATGTCAACATTTTCATTTTTTTAGGTCACAATCTTCCGTTTTTTTAAGTAAAAATAAGTCGCCCATCTTATGAGGATGAGTTCTCATTTGATATAAACCTTGCTTCATTCAATGTCCAAGTTTTCGCCAGTTCAGTAATTCTAATCTAATTCGAAAAAAATAAGGTGTAGCTAATTTGGAAAAACTGTGTATCTATAATTCCAACTCTAATCTAATCTAATTTGTTCAAATCTGCTTCTCTGACACTTTTCTTTGTGTATTTCAGAGCTTCGAATCGTACCATACTGGATTTGTCAACCCGGAAGAGAAAACAAAGCCGACACCTTTTCGTGGGTTTTCAGCATATTCGTAACGTTTGTTTGCGTCATCTTCCCGCTAATCTTGTTCTCGAGCGACGTGGCTTTCTACATAACGTGCACCGACCATTACAACCACACGGCGGAGATTTTGGAAAAAGTTCGCGCTGAGGGCGCGGAACAAGGCAGTATCGCGCAGCGCAATTATAAGCGAGGAGAAAAATGGATATTATCGAGAAATCCGACAATGCAGAATAAAGAAAATCGTAATCTGGCGACGGACAATGGTGTTCACAATGCGCGGAAATACCGTGATGGAGTTTTGAAAGGTGACAGCCAGCTTTGGACAACTATAGATAAGTCTACTTGTCTATAGAGACCAGGGGTGGGCAAACTACGGCCCGCGGGCCACATGCGGCCCGCAAGACCGTTCTGTGCGGCCCGCGAGAGTCTAAAGAAACTTTTTAAAAATATTGATAAAAATGGGTACTAAAAATCGAAATAATGCAGGGGCCTGATTAAACTATTTCTTAGTATATTTCACCGTGATAATTCTAAGACAGTGGTTCTCAAACTGAGGGACGTGAAAGCATCAGCAGTGGGGCGCGAAGCTGAGCTCGACAAAAAAAATGTTCGCGCTCCGCGCGATTTACCAACAGTTTCATAGCTGTTTCTCTGTGTTTAGTTTGAATTTCACATTTGAAAATCTCTCATCCGTAGTCGTAACCTTCCATGCCATCAAACTATCAGTTAGGTTTGCTAGCAACCTGGTTGCGTTTTGTGACATGACGATAAGGGGGCGCGAAATCTTTCACCATCATAAGGGGGGGGCGAGTTTTCAAAAGTTTGAGAACCACTGTTCTAAGGTAAATACTTCCAATATTATTTTTGATGTTTAATTTCTGGCGCGACAGCCCGATCTCAAGGCCCACAAAGTTTGAAAGGTTTCAACTGCTAAACATCACAGAAATCCTAAACGAGATTGACATAATTCGGATCACGAGTGGGATTTCAGATTGGCCACTCCAGTTTTAACTATTTCAGTAAAGTGCTTATAAAATCCGATTCGCACGTGTCTTAGGTAGATTCGTTCTATGTATGCGTAGAATTGGGGCATTTATATTTTATCCACACATAGTAGAAGCGTGTTTGGAGCTAACATGGTTATGATTCTGTGAGCATTATGTGTCCTAGAACTGAGCCAAAAGTGAAAATGGTAAATCTATGAACAGATCGCTGCTCACAGATTTTATATTTCAATCCAGTTCTAAGAATCGGGACAACCGACTTTCATCTCTATAGTTTTGACAAATTGGTTATTGAGGTCGACCAGCCTATGAAATCTAGCCACTATCTTTCTGACGCGTGTACGATATCATCAAAGCAATGTTTGGTTTGTTTGAAATATCATCTCCATGTCCTCACTATAAAATCAAATACCTTTATTGCGTTTTGGTTTATAATCCCATTTTATATAGTGCGGCCCGCGAATGGATTCAGATGTTGAATGCGGCCCGCGAGCTCAAAAGTTTGCCCACCCCTGATATAGACTAATTAGCGCGAAACGCTGTAAATCTAACTCTAATAGAAAACGTGAAATGTTTCTTTGCTCTAATTCTTCTTCTAATTATCTTATCTAATTTGTGAAATGTCTCTATCCTCACATTTTAATTCTATTCTAAAATCCGCTTTTCCCTAAAACGGATCAAAGTGATATTTGAACTGATATAAGTGTATTATATATCTAAAGGCGGCACGGACCAGGCCTAGTATAGGCCATGCACGAACACAATAGTTATTGCCATGCGTCTCATAATGAATCCAAGTTTTCCATCCTGATAAATATGGCCATAAAACTACATTCGTTGGCGATCAATATTTTCGACTTTGAATAGTACCAAGACATAGCTGCGTTCCAATCTAACTGATGTTCACGTGCAGTCTTTACTGACATGCAGCCAGAGTTCAAAGAACTTGTTGACAACTTTAATCGATCACAGATGTCTCATTGACTTCAACAGCTAATGAATTAGGCTAGCGAGCCTATTACACGTTAATAAATTCATTCAATATTGTTCTTGGTTTCTATGGTTGAAGTTAAATTAAATCCGTTTATTCCTCGTATAGGTTGATAAATAAGCGATTCATGTATCGATTCACGAATCCGGCCCACCAAGTAGGGGAGATGTGGTACCGACGGATCAAAAATTGCAAAATGATCTCTGGCCCTCAAATCTTCAGCCGAGAATAGCAGATCTGTTGCTGCCTCGACACTTCGATACAAGCTCTACCTATCTATCGGGTACAGTTACATGAATATCCGCCTTTTTCAAAAAATATTTATAAACGTATCATCTGTCCCCACCCGCCCAGCAAACACTAGATGTCTTTTGAACCTGTCAGGATATCTTTTTCTTGTCCAGCCAGGTTCAAATGATATCTTGTGCATGCTTTGTGCTTTAGCACGACTTAAATATATCTTTTTCATCTCCAGTCATGTTCAAATCATATCTTTGTGCAAACCTTGTGCTGAAGCACGACTTAAATATATCTTGTTCTTGTCCAGTCAAGTCCAAATCGTATCTTGTCCATACCTTGTGCTGAAGCACGAATTAACTATATCTTTTTCTGGTCCAGTCAAGTCCAAATCATATCTTGTCCATACCTTGTGTGCTGAAACACGACATCAATATATCTTGTTCTTGTCCAGTCAAGTCCAAATCATATCTTGTCCATACCTTGTGCTGAAGCACGGCTTAAATATATCTTGTTCTTGTCCAGTCAAGTCCAAATCATATCTTGTCCATACCTTGTGCTGAAGCACGACTTAAATATATCTTGTTCTTGTCCAGTCAAGTCCAAATCATATCCTGTGCATACCATAGCAATTTGTAACGTAGCTACGTTGTAAATTGCTATGTGCATACCTTGTGCTGAACCACAACTTTTTTTGGCCAAATTTTGTCGAATACTGAAAATATATTTGTTAGGAATATCAAATTCGATTATTGCTTCCTACTATGGTAGAGTGGTGTTTATAAATGTACAGTAGATTATATTGAACTTTTACTCTCATGGGGCGATTAATCACCTGTGTCACTACCGTATGTTCCACCTAGTGTCACGCTCTTTCTTGCAATTTTGCAGACTAAAATTAAATATCATATTAGCCCGCATCCTCGCGCTCCGCCACCTCCGCTGCTTTCGGTGGTTGGGTTGTATTTGATTGGAATTGGTCGGTTCCCAAATTTTGGAAGGAAATTTGAAAGTCCGCAGAATCCGACTGGAGAATTTCCGGTTCTGCATCCAAAAAAATTCTGCCAAAATCATGATGTCGTATTTAAGATTATAATTAAGAATGTTGCCAAAATCCGACTGTCGAAATAAATTCAGAATCCGCATCCAGTCCGGCTGAAATCCTGCTACGACTCCGGCTTCTGATCCGGAGTGTAAACGAGAGGCCATTTCTCCCTTGCGAGTTCACATAAGTTTCGGCGCGAAATACTGTCAGACAAAGCGCTCTCGTAATGGAGGCTTACAGCTACGCAGTCGTATGTTAGGTTTAGTTGCGTTCTGGAATTAATCGTGGTAAATTAAGGCTCAACCAACCATATTCCTTCAGAGGATTACTGAAAACTGAACTGTAGATGGTAATTTATATATGCTTGATACGAAACATAGGTATATAGTGAATGGTATAATGTCACAAAGTATAGAACTTGGTTTGCACTTTTGCGAATATCGTATAAGTTATTGTCAGTTGTGACAGTGCTGGATTATATAATATCATCAGATGGTGGTCGCTAAAATCATTCATTGTGATCGAATGTTCTTGTACTTTTGTCTATAATAGTGTAGTGGGAGCTCAGCTACAACGTGGTAATGCCCAGATATAAAATAAGACGGGGGAAGCACAGACGTATAGGCAATACCAGAAAGAGTGGCTACGGTTCAAGCGAGCTAGAACCGCCGATTTGACGGGACGGATCGTTTCATCATCGTCAAGTGAAATATGACATGGCCAATTGGACTCTGTACAAAATACGTATCAAATGCTCATCCGGTAAGTCAACTCATAATTTGTGAAGGTTTACCGTTACTCAGTACCAGTGTTGGGATGACTTGAATCATGACAAAAATGAGACTGTAGCATGTAGCTATACCAGTGATTCCCAACCGCGGCCTCGAGCTAGCCGTCTTGCGTCCCCCACAAAAATTTAAAGAAATCGATTTATGATATAAAATTTATATTTATAAAATTCTCTTGCTTAGCTTGGAGTCTGGAGTTGTGAATTAGGATTGCAGAAAAGTTCTGAGTAGAGTGCTAACGTTATGTCACTACTGTATATAGGTATTGATAACTAATCTACGAATAGATGTACAACACGTGACTCACGGTTGAATACGCTGAGGCAAAACCCAGCAGCAGTTCTCCTCGATTTTACTCTATTTTGTGAACTTTTTATTGATCTAAAGCAGTCACGAATTCGTGCGGCCCCAACTATATACTCTGAAATTCTAAATTTGGCCCTGACACCGAAAAAGGTTGGGAACCACTAAGCTATATATACAGTTACTTGCGTACAGTATTTCATTAGCCGTTCTATGTTTGCGTGTGCGATACAATATCGTTTTTTCAAGTTTGTGCGAGTTTTCAAATTTGAGTAATTCTAGATCTAGTTGCGCTGTTTACAAATCCAGTAGTTTGATAAATCTGGAAACTTACCATCTATATTATCCATCTGTTTTAGATTTATGGGTCAAGGCCTTTCGTGATGTGAGGGCAGTTGCAGACAATAGTAGCTTGCCCTCCGCTTCATAAGGACCTACAACGGCCTAACCGAAAACGTCAGCCGCCAAAAGATTTTTTGACAAGTCCATGTCATCTGATAATCAAGGTATAGCCTACACTGTTATTCTGCCTAATATGTTATACGCAGAAGTGACATATGTATAACTTTCATACTTTGTAGATGATGCTGTTCCTTCAAAGAAAATACGTAACCCAAGTATTCAGACACAAGGCATGCCTATACCAACTCCAAGAGTGCGGTCACCTCCTGATTCTGGCGATGAAAGTGTGACAAGCAAAAGTGCTCTTGTTAATGATGCTTCAAATGCAAGTTTGCCATCATCAAGTGAGGAGAGTGTTCAACAGCATGATCCCAACATTGAATGTAGCGGCCAGTTGCAGGGAATCAACCAATGCACTAAGCTCCTAACATTTTGATTCATTCTCGAATTTAAGCAATAGAGTCGCTCTATTTTCCAGACGATCCTTCATTTGTAAGCAATGTTGAACTGCAAAATTCTGACTGTCAACAACAAGGCATATCACAAAGTAATGGTAAGTTTATCGCATATGATCAATCCAGTTTTTTTGAATTTAAATAATTTTTTAGCTCCTCCATGTTCTTCATCAACTCCAACATCTGCACACAGTGACCACTCTATATATTTCTCTGATGCGTAAAGACATCAAAGACATCAAGTTGCAGATGAACCAGATGATGGACCTCTGCTCCAAGCAGATGAACCAGATGATGGATCTAAGTAAAGGTCACATCATCGACGACTCAAAAAATAAACACAGTACAACAGCCCCAATCTTGCTTGAAGATCTTATTGAAAACCCCTGTCAAACCGTATCTCAGCTGGAACAACTGGAAAAGAACTTGACTGACGGCGATTGCAAGAAATCTGAACTGGTATGATTTTGTCGATTAGAGCAAACTTAGCCGGAGTATCTAACCCAGGGGCAGGCAGCATACGGCCCGTGAAGTGATTTTGTCCGGCCCGCCGACAGTTTTCTGTCCTACATGACATGATAATGCCCCGCCCCAGTTTGCCGAGATTCCCCACTAATTCCTTACTACGACTATGTTATTATATTATACGTGTATGCGCAGCGTTGCGAGAGTGGAGCTTACGCGTAAGTTCGTTGAAGCGAGAAGACTTGCATTATCGGCATTGACGATGCAATCAAACCTAATGTGGTCTGTGGTAATCATGATTTTTGTCGACTTCAATGGTCAGCAGGCTGATATTTCCTATTTTTGATTCCGTAACCGCCGACTTGTAGCACGGCACACTTCTAGGTTATTGTAAGGCACCGCTTATGCCAGGGGCGCCAACTCAAAATGGGTTGTAGGCCACTTTTTGAATTTGGTAGAGGACGCAGGCCGCATGAATTCAGTATCGAGATTGCCTACATGACAATGTTATTCTCAAATCCACATTGTATTCTCCATTATCGGCGAGAAATGGCTTTGAAGTGACATTGCTGTCGTTAAAATACATTCATTAGATACGATATATTCCTTGTGGATAAATGGACGAATAATGCATCGATTCAGCAATCCGGTGCCCAAGTACTTAATTTTCCTATATCCGGCCTGCCGACTGGAGAAGTTGCCCACCCTGATCTAACCTCTCGTCAAGATCAACGTTCCATCAAGTTATTTGATGTTTATGCAGGCGCGTAGCCAGAGGGGGGTTTGGGGGTATAATCGTCATTTATGCATGTACTTTGCCATGATGAATTGATGCTATATTAGTGAATTCGAAAAATATCGAAACCCTACTTATTTTTTGGGCTGATCTAGTTATTTTTCATTCTGGTTCACACCACTATCGTAAGGCAGAGCCATTTGTATTTTGTACTACAGGTATCTGCTTTGAAAGGACTTCACGGTGAACAATTGGCTTCAACGGTCAGAAATATCATGACAAGCATAGCTGTAAAAGATGTGTGGCAATTGTTCAGCCTAAAAGGTCAAAGAAGCAAAAATGGACAAAAAAGAAGTTTTCAAAATTTTACTCTTTACAAGACTATTACACGTAAGTTGTTACTGATATTACAATCGAGATTACAAAACCCTCGATAACAATGCCTTCGAGAGCATTTATACAGAGTTAAGGTATTTTGCTTTCCCTTCTTGTGAAAGATCATCGCAGCTAAATTGCAAATCGTTGCTGACCACACAGCCTTATAAGCCCTCGTTTGAAGTCATCTTCCACTGACATTGCCGACATGGCAAAATCACAAACAAGTGCGTTGATTGCGCAACTCGGTGTTGAGTCTGGAATGTTTTGAAATACCAATTTTGACACTATGGGGTGATCACATTCGAGAGAGATTGTTACCGCTGGCGGAGATTCCGATTTGCCGCATTGTTTTGTAATGCAGCCCCTGATCTACTTATATTATCTTTGAAGGAGCATGTAAAGTGGCTCATCCTAAGGCCGAGAGTACAACAATTACAACCAAAGTGGGACGATTTCTAACTGTTATTGGAGCTTGCAAGGTAATTTTGTTTATGAATCTGACGTCTGTGTGACAGCTGCGTTCTTTATCATATCATTTGACAGTAACTGAATCGTTGCTACCTCCAGGGCCGCTTCCATTCATCTTCAGAACACTATACCAGTGGTTCCCAAACTTTGACGTGATGTCATTTAAAAAAAATTTATAGTCATTTAATTTTGTCAAAATTGTTGGTCTTGCTTGCATAAATTTTTGATCATCTCGTTACACTTGCTCAGATTTAGCGGTGGAACCACGAACCAATGTCTCCAAAACTTTTTTGCCAATAATCCGTCACTCATTTCAAACTCCTTTCAATTCACATTTCTACACGGGAAGCAAGTTCATCCTCAACTGGTCGCATTTGTACCGCGTGGGGGGCTCAGATTGCTATTGCCTGACCCATGTTCCCTCTAAGCTGCACTGCGCACGTGCGCAATTGCACAGTGCTTAGTTGGTCTCTGCGCACAGAAAAAATCTGAAGTGATGTCATTTTTTTTAGTCGTTATGCACTACTGTGAGTTGGTGAGTGTGTGCAGACTCGTCAAAAATTAGAGGGAGCATTGGGTCGGCTATTTCGGTGGCGAACAAGATGCATGGCAAATATGGCTCAATTCCAACGTGTAGAAGTCAAATCATTGAGATACAAAATTAGGGATTTGAAACTTCGCTGGTATATATATTAGGTACATTTTACAGCTAGCTATAGTATCCCGTTCACCAAAGAAATGTTTGAAGCTGGCCCAGAACGATAACGATGAGTTATACGATCTTCCAGGGCCGTCACACTCCAAACACCCAATTAGGGGAGCTCGACTGAACCCAAAATTACTTTGTTGGTCGTTTGTTGAAGTAGATTTTTGTCGTGCTTTGCGCGATTTTTTGTCCCTGTAGGTCTACATTTAAATATGATTAGTAAGATAAAAAGGTGCTTATAATAGAGAAATATGCAAATTGGTGGTGGCGATTACCACACATTGAAAAGGACTACGACGCTACTCTGTGGTAAGAGATGGGTCTCAAGAACATTTTCAAACCCGAAAATGGGCCACGCCCAAAAGATGGCTGAGAACCCCTGGTTTATTGGCTTCTATATGTTGGAATTAAGCCAAATTTGGCGCGCAGAGTTAAATCGACAATGTCGTCGAAGTAGACGGTAAAGTTTGACTTGGCTGTCACACTCCACCAAGTTCGTCGTGACTTCCTAAAGACGGTTCGGAATCCTTGGATGAATGTGACTTGACATGACCGTCCCGCATTACTCACAAACAAACACATATAATGACTATTGCTCTACTGCTAATCAATCAAAGTAATCAATTCATTTATGTTATAGGACGACGATAAAGGAGAAAACATGAGCAAGACTGTTATCGAGGAGGCAGAAGTATTGGCTGAAGTGATTGCACAGTTCTGTATCAAGGCCTAATTCTTGCTAACGTATTTTCTTCATCCATGTTTTTTTCGTGTTTTTTACTGATTTCATTCAGAACAGAAAGCCATATATACATTGGGGTTGTTCAAAAAAAACTTTTTTTTCCAAATCTCACTCGCCTAATGACTAAATCGTCAGGTTGTCCAAGAAAACGATGCACACCAAATTTGACTCAATTCCAACCAGTAACGGCCGTGCAATCTTGAATTGAAATTTTGTGGAATTATCAACGAAAAACTCAAATAGTTCCGCTTCTACTAGCCGAAATTGACTCAAATTTGTTTTGCATCGTCTTTGAAGACAGCTCAACAATTTCATGGGGTTGACAGAAAAATTTGAGAATTTTTATATTTTTATTTTTAATAATAATTTTAAAATTTCAATTCAAGATTGCACGGCCGTTACTGGTTGGAATTGAGTCAAATTTGGTGTGCATCGTTTTCTTGGACAACCTGACGATTTAGTCACTAGGCGAGTGCGATTTGGAAAAAAAAGTTTTTTTTTGAACAACCCTAATATACATGCTGATTTTTAAAATTGGCAATTAGTTTTCCTTCTGAACAAAAAGGCCTACTTCTTGCTAACGTATGTTATGTCAGGGACTATTATTTTACCTTCATTCTTCATCCATTTTTATTCCAATTTTTCGTCGAGGTCTAGTCAAATGCATTTTTTTGTATTTTGAACTGGTGCAATACAGAACAAAAAGCCATACATGATTTGTAAAACTGAGGATTCGTATTCGTTCATGTGTGAAGTGCAGCATATAGCAGGTTTAGCCAACCAGGGTTCAGGGTCACACAGGGTCGAATTGTACAAAAAATATCTTATAGGATATCGTTGAGGATGTTTATCAGGATATCTTTGAGGATCTCCATCAGGATATCTTTGAGGATGTTTATCAGGATGTCTTTGAGGATGTCTATCAGGATATCTTTGAGGATGTCCTACAGGACATCTTATATATATCCATTTCTGTCGACAAATGTATATATTTTGCACTTCATTGAAGGACATCTTTTGAACTCATGGAAGATGTTTAAAAAATATCTTTAATAAGTTTTGTGTTTGCTGGGCGGTGGGTCCAAAGGCACACGACCATGGGACCTATGAGATATACGCTCAAAAACTCAAATTTATCAACTCGTCTTGTTGCGTACTATAATATAAGCTACAGCAAGTCAATGTACAATGTTTCGTCGCCACCTTCAAAAATAAAATAGATATCATCAACTAAATTGTTGATAATAAAATCACGTTTTGATTTACGCCCAAACTTACAAAAATTAATGCCACATACATACTATACCCGCAAATCGACATTTTGACTTTCAAATACCTCGTAATAGCGATACAATACCACAAATAACTGTGATTTACAGCCTCTATATATGTAGGTGTGTTTCTGTTGCTGCTGTCCATCTATTTTGCTTGATTTGGCTATGGTACCATATAGGTCCCACACCCTATAAATATTGTACTTAAATTGAAAATAGTCCACTCAAGGATGGTATTGATTCAAAAAATATGTGTCATTATATATCCTGATATAAGCCCTATACTTCACATCAAAAATTATGGCTGGTTTGTTAGTCAGGGAGGTGATATAGAAAAATGTATATGTCGATCCAAATTTACTTTACACCCCCTAAAACGTAAATCATTTGTCACAGACCCCATAACACACGCAGGTCGAAGTTTTTTGCATGTGAGGAAAGATTCTGCCGGCATACCATTGTCGAGAAATTCGCGTACTGTAATTATGTAATTATCACCGAGAATTTTTCAAGTATTTCCGGTCCCAGTGTCTCATCGTTACCACATCTCCCCTACTACATTTTTCCATATCAGGCTCGCCGACTGGAGAAGTTTCCCGCTCCTGGTATAGTGCGAAGCGAACCAAGCTTGATGTACAGATATTTGCCAATAAAATTCTGATGAGTATGAGCTCTGATTTGTTATGAACCGGGGCCCCCGATATCGTAGGCAAGTATGAACTAAACTTGATTCGATTAACGAGCTTTCGCGAATTCGGTAATTCCAATTCTATAATATGATTTGAACCAAATTGTGAAGATATAATGCTAATTCTAATCTAATGTGGAAAAATTGTGTAGCCTTAATTCTAATGCTATAGTCTAATTGCACATAACCTGTGTAGCTGTAGTTCTAATTCTAATGTAATTTGGAAAGTTCGAAAATTTACTATTTGTCCAAGTCTGATAGAACAGCGTCCCTGCTATAGATAAACCTCAAGCAAGAGATTCTGGTGTCTGGAGTTGTTATGGTTCATATATTGACTTGCTATGGACCTATACATATGGATTTCTACTTGGATGACCGCATTCCGACACCTTCGAAAGACTAATCCGAACGCACTTTACACTCAACAGGAACAGCCGAGAATCAGAACGAATCATCGTGCGCAGATGTCGATGTAGTACTTAGTTTCATGAGGACCGACGAGGCCCCAAACGAATTAGAAGCCCATCGGCACGTTACGGTTGATATTTTCGAACCGGTGTTCATTCTAGGATCTTTTCCCTCGCTCGTTTTATGCATATTGACCAGGTGAACATTGAGGACTTGTTCTTTTGGAGTACGTAACGCGGGTATTGAACGGCGTCCTTCTAATGCTGCTCATAGCGTATGTGAGTAGCGGTGCCATGTATTATTAATGCTCATGGAAATATGTTTCCGGATATGTATTCTACAATCTGATTCGTAGCAGTAAATACAGCTGATAGCCTTCTTTATTTTTAATCACCTTTATTCAGAGTGTGAAACGAATGTGCTGCGAAATGACGGGACGACTATTTAAATACGCGTTTAGGTATAGGCCTTGATTGCATTTAAAATAAAAACCAATTTCAAACAAACATGTCCAAAACATAGTCCTGGTTCGAAACGTGTTTTTTATTGTTTTTTCTTTTGTTTTTTGTTTTGGCATTGACGTGGTGAATCTCCAACTGTGACGTCCTAGTGAATTGACATTGACACTTGAAAATATAGGGGAAACACGCCGGGTTGTAATGACTCTACTCACGATTTTTTGATGGCTCGACTCGACTCGAGTCAATTTGTGCATTGACTCGAGTCATTGCGCATGACTCGAGACTCGGACGGCCAAGACGGACCTTTCATTATAATTTCGAAAAATAGTAAAGTAGCCACGCTAATGGGATTTCGTGTATTGGTACTGGGACTTGAAAATGCATCCAGAAACTGCTAAAAGTGAGGAAAATTAGTATATTATGAATGCGACCTATTCGATATCACCAAACAGAGTTATAAAAAATAGGTTTAACAAGACTTAAACAGGAAACTGAGCAGGCAACACAATGACTCGGACTCGGACTCGAGTCATAATACCATGACTCGGAATCGACCCTTTGCTCGCTGACTTGGAGTCGGACTTGACTCGAGTCAAAACTATAAAATGGAGATTCACTTGTGACTCGGAGCCTTGTGACTTGATCATAACCTTGTAAATACTGCTTTTTTGACGAAAAAGGCTTCCTACTAAGGATGGTGTGAACGTGAGGTTCACGTTCGCGTTCTGTGGGTGAACCTCAGTAACTTCAAGGTTCACGTTCACAAATGAACCTTGGTAGGTTCTGCACTGTGAACTTTTTCATATATTACATTTTCTACTTCATCTTTGGTTGAAATTTGTTGCATTTCAACTGCAGGCCACTCTATCAATGGCGTTGGCAGCATAAAAAATCCACACTAAACGAGCATGCACCTTGACAATCTGAAACATTTTACTCGCTTTGTTACAAAAGTTTGCTCGAAATGTCCAGCTTTCCATTTGTGAATATTTAGTGACTCACTGCTGTGAGCTTGACCCGCAATCGCACAACATCAAGAGCGAAATACACTGCGTGTAAGTCCGCGAATGATACTAATTCAACCAATCAATGAAATTGATATCGTTGTTTGATGTAAAAAATCTAGCAGGCGTATGGGGTCCATCTTGATTTCATATGTATATTGTATCATAAAAACCAAAGCCGTGCGATTGGGGTGTTGGCTATAACTGCTGTATAACTTGGCAATGGGGTAATATCGGTAGCAAGTATAGAAACTCGTTTTACACTCTGCTCAATTCTACACTCAACTCTGTTCACACAGAACCTTTTAAAAAGGTTCGCGTTCACACGAACCTGAACCTTTCAGGGGTTCACACCATCCCTACCTCCTACCCCTGTCATCAACAGACCAAAAATATATACAACCAGAACTACATCGTCATGCAGCAATTTTACGGTCAACGGTCATCATCATGCAGTCAATAAGAACATCGATTCTGTACCAATGATCTATAACTACGTGCTATAGCGGCTGAACCGACCACGATTTCGACGGTTTCATCCATTCCATATCGCATATGTCGACTATCTATAGGGCGGAAATCGTCCGTAGGCTCATACCACGTGTTTATGGAAAGTATTTACACAATTATAGCATGATTATACAAATTTCGAAAACCAAACACATTTTTTCTAAAAGAGCATTGTTTTAAAACACTATTTGTTTAAGTGCAGCCCTAGATCGGCCTATCTACGTACATCCATGTCTCCCACCAGAAACCACGTATGGGTTGCCTACCTGTCCTATGCTGCGCGTTTTCCACAAATTATTATTAATTAATTCAAGGCATTTCAGTGGCGCTTATAGCCTTTTTAGGCCTTGTGCACCACGGCATGGATATTGTACAGTTCAATGACATTGTCTTTTCAGTATCTTTAACTTTTTCTTTTTGCATCGTTCTTCAATTGCTTCGTAATCGCTTACTTTTCATTTCACTCTTCACACTTCATCGCAATCTCCCATGTATTCAACTTCGGGTCTCGGATGCCGACTTTTTGCAGCGTGGCTTGCTGTGTTTCTGGGCTTTTCAAGACACTGTTAGTACAGCGGGATCAGCGATGAGGAGCCCAGATAAACCTCCGACACATAGAAACTAGGCCGAGCAAGGGTTCGAACCATTTTCCTCAAATTGACACACAATTAGGATGGAAGCACCCTAACCTGCCCTGCACCTTCGTAATTTACTGCATTCGGCACCATCGGGTTGTGATATAACGAATAAATTTTGCACGTGGCAGTCTTTATTTTGCTCACTTCCAAGACAGTGCACTAATTTATAGAGATAGCTCCGCACAAAGCTCTAATATGCCACATAACCAGATTATCCCTTATTGCAGGCTATGGTGATATTGGTAACAGGACACAGTAATATTCTTTCTGCGTTTGTCATGAACTTGGCCTGCATGCCACTACAGCTAATCACCGGCGCGTTGAGTGTCCACTCGGCTTCCTATCATCTCGGAAAGACGGGATTCGAGTCAGTGGCGATTTCATTTTGACAGCTCAACAAAAAGAACTTTTGGTGTGTTTAATGAATTCATATACAGGTGTTGGCATTGCGCTGAAGACGGGGATTGTTCGGGTATGCAACCTCTGTGGTGGCTGTACGACGGATTGACTAAAGTATTGTTGATTTCCGTACTGACGAAGATTCTCGATGGAGTCGCTGGTGGCATCGTATTATGTGTGGTGAGAATACTTTCGAACAGCAGCCGTTTCATCTAGTTGCACAAAAATTACGCGATACACGAACATTATGATATTCTAAATCTATCACTTCGATAAGCGGACTTAAAGTTTCCGACGATTCAATATAAGCGCACTTCAATCGGCTAGGTACGTCCACAGATATAAACCTATATCCGGGTTTGTTCTGGCCAGCACATTGGGTATTATAGCTATAGGTATGAAATGACTATTGAAGATTTATGACCCGAGCTGACAACAGACATGGAAAAATATATAACTTTGGTTGTCTGAGAGTAATTCGAGCGAAATGGCGGTAATATAATTCTAATCTAATTTGTGAAATATTTCTATTCTCTAATTGTAGTTCGAATCTAAATTCTGGTTTTCCTGAAAATGCTATAGGAGAACTGTGGGTCAAACATAAGCCAATCATGGTGCAAAGACATTTTCCATTACCACGCTAATTAGAATGGACTCTGATTTGGTATGATCTGAAGTTGAATTTAGTTTTATTCGTGTCTAATTCAGAATTTGATTCAATTTCAAAGATATTGCGAATTTAGTAATTCTAGTTCGAACATAATTTGGAAAACACTCTGTAGCTGCAATTCTAATTTTAATCTGAATTTGACTATGAAAAGCTGAAAATTTTCTAGTTGACAATATTGAATTGTTTATCCATGGCCTAATCTTATACATGATGGCTTGCTGGTGAAAAGCTCTACCATCACTAAAGTTATCGTCGATTTTGTATAAGCAAATTGTGTAAAATTTCCAAATATATCCTGCTAACTATCTTACGTGCCTACTATCGGAAGGGGCATAGGTATTATATGGAATATCTAACCAAACGGGTGTTGATTTTCTCATCGACGGATAATTTTAGACCTTGATATTTAGGATATGGTATTACCACGGAAGCGAATTATATTGTATGCCCACCCACAGTTAAAAATATTTCATAAACTGATCTTTCCATAATACAGGTGATTTCGCGCAAATTTCGGAAACACGCGATCAGAACATTTTGGCACAACGTCTTCCGCTACGTATTTTTCTTTCTCTCTGTTATTGTCTGCTGTACCGTCTCGCCAATTATGGTTATCACACCAGCAATGATGGTAATGAGGTAAGGATATTTGTGAACCGAGAGTTCCTGTTAGAATGCCAACGCGATGCCTGTTTATTCAGGCTTGGATTTATGGAGCTGGCGACGCCTTTTCCGGGACGTGACGGAATACAGCTAGCATTGACTGTTCTGATGACCCAAGGGGTCATAATGTGGAGTCTATCGTTTGCGTCATTGGCCATATTCACGGCGTATAATATGTACGTCTATTTCAGGAAAATGGGACGCGATTAGTTTGATTACATGACATTTAACGGATCACTGTGAATTGAATATAAGTGTTAAAATACCATTTTGCGCATTCTTATTTACCCGTTTTACAGTGGTAGAAAATCGAACGCTTTTTCTGCTGGTGTAGCTATGCATGATGTATCTGATATCACATATGTATAATTACGCATTGCAGTATTGCAACGCATATGATCGAAGCACATGATTAAATAGTGACTCTTCCTTGATATAACATGAAGTCTGAAGCCATGAAGCCAGCAGGTGAGCTATATACTATAGGCTTTGTCAAAGCCCGGCGACAATTATCCCCACGTCTTAAATTTACAACAATCGAAGATGTATACATGTATCACAAAGGTATTGGGTTACACGGCTTTGTAAAAGCTACACCGCAGAATGTTCAATACATACACTAGCGTTCATCGATAGGGTCTTGTAGGACTTCGGCGCCGTAATTACGTTTTCGCAGACATTGCACATGACAGCCTATTAGAAAGTCATGAATCAGGAGTCTGATATACGCATCTCGCTGTCAAGCATTATGGGTCACATCAGCAGGCAGAGAGTAAGATACATTCAGATGGAGCTGCGTAGATGTGCCACGGACGCGAGGATTGAAAACGAAGGCAAATTTTGGAAGCTTCTGGAAAGTAATGGATTGAGGTCTGCGGCGATGGCGACTTTGCAACGATAGGTTTGGTTGGTAACCTTCGCTATTATTCGTAGATTGCCGGACAGGACGGCTGAAAGCCAGGGTTGTAACCAAGTCACAAGGCTCCGAGTCACAAGTCAATCTCACTTTTATATTTTTGACTCGAGTCAAGTCGAGTCATTTTCAATTCCCACCGAGTCAAGTCCGAGTCCAAGTCAGCGAACAGTGGATCGAGTCCGAGTCATGGTATTATGACTCGAGTCCGAGTCCAAGTCATTGTGTTGACTGCTCAGTTTCCAGTTAAAGTCTTCCTAAACCCACTTTTTTAACCCTGTTTGGTGATATTGAATGGTTCGCATTTATAATATATCAATTTTCCTCACTTTTAGCAGTTTCTGGTCGCATTTTCAAGCACCAGTACCAACAAACGAAATCCCAATAGTGTGTTGGCTTCGAAATTACAATGAAATGTCGGTCTTCGCCGTCTGAATCTCGAGTCAATGACTTGCTTCGAGTCATGTGCAATGACTCGAGTCCAAGTCGAGTCAATACACAGATTGACTCGAGTCGAGTCGAGTCATTTCCGTATTTTGAGAAAATGACTCGAGTCGAGTCGAGTCATCCGAAAATCGCGACTCGAGTCTGACTCGAGTCGAGTCATGACTCGAGTCATTACAACCCTGCTGAAAGCTTCCTTGCTTTAATCAAAGATCAACGAGGGATAAATGTGTAAACTGCTTCCAGATGTTTGAAAGAGTCTCAGAGATTGACACGTAAGTAATACATTCAACTCGGTGTTTGCAACATTCATTATCTTTTCAATTCCGATGGCAGGACTATTCATTATGCTATGTTTTAGTTGTATAAATTGATACAAACTCCCATTAATACACTTCAATACGGATGGGTAGCTCTATATATATTTCATGCTCCGCTCTAAAGATCGCATTATAGTGTGGTTGAATCCATTTACCAATTGAGGATGAATAATTCAAACTGGAGAGAGCTGTAGAAATTATCCTGGTGTAGAACCCTAAACCATTCGTGAGGAGTAGGGCTGTTCAAAAAAAAAACTTATGTAAAAAACTTGCGGTTATTTGATAAAATTGTTAGGTTGGCTACAAAAAAACGTTGCACAGCAAATTTGGCTCAATACCAACAACTAGATGTGAAGCTATTACAGAAGTTCGAAAGTTTTGAATTTATTATAGAGACAAAAAAATTTTCTCAAATTTTACTGTTAACCGCATGAAATTGTTGATTTGTCTAAATTAACGATGCATAGCGATTTTTGCTCATTCCAACTGGTAGAAGCGATGTTATTACAGTTGAAAATTTCGGATTTGTGAAAAAAAGCTTTACTTTCGCTTTACTGGTTGGAATCGCGTCAAATTTGTTTTGTATCGTTTTCGTATAGACAACTCAACAATGTCATGGGGTAGGCCTATACGGTAAAATTTGAAGAATTTTCTTTTATATTAAATTCGAAATTTTCAAACTCCTATAGCAGGGGTGGCCAACCTGCGGCCGTAGAAGCGAATTTGTGCGGCCGTGGACACGTGATTCAATTAGTATGTGTTGGCGGCCGTCGACATGCAATTTGAATTTACGAATTGACTCTCGATGTCTTGAGAGATTTTAGCTGATCTTGAAATTTTGTTCGCGCTGCGCGCGATTCAATGATGCTTCATTTTTGGATTTTAACATATCGTAGCGCCCTTTCCAATCAATGCGCGACTATGAGCATTCCCGAAACTTGATCACGCAGTCATCAATCGTGTATACTAAGCCAGTAAGTAAGTTATGATGTAATAGCTTACTCCGGAGTTCACCGGGAATGGCCACCGACACTTTAACATGGGTATTTGGCGTCCAGCTAGTTTATTAGGACTATGCCCCGGAATGCGGCCGTAGGCTACATTAAGTCGAAATGCGGCCGTGAATGGCAAAAAGCTTGGCTACCCCTGTCCTATATAGCTTCACATGTACTATGAGACAAATTTGGTGTGCAAAGTATTTTTAGGCGACTTAACAATTTTATAAAATATCCGCAAAATTCGGAAAAAAGTCATTTGAAGAGCTTCTTGGAGGTACAGAACTTCAATATACAATTAAATAGTATATTCATATTGAAATGAACCCGAATATTTTCGGCTGACACTCGTCAGGGGTAATCGTCAGCAACTAGTAGAGAATTGGAAAGAACATTGTATATCAACAATCGTATCACAAAATATGACGTCACCAGCATGAAATTTCGAATGAGAGAACGTTCAATGTACTATTTTTAGGTGATACACGAAATCCTTTTGTTGACAGAGTTTTGGTTGGTGTATTTTGATAAAAGTTGATTCCAAGGCACACAAATGGAATTGTGAACGACCTCGACCTACGATTCGAAATCGGTCGTCTCGATAATTATTCGCACAAATCGGATTATCCAACAGATGTTTGCCGATGGCAGAATTAATGGCCTTTGATCGATCAGATTGACGTTACGTAGGGTTACAATATTTTTGAGAATCAAAAAAGAGGACACTTCTCAAAAATTCTGAAAGCTCTGCTACCGGAAAAGAAAACTGGTGATTTTGAAGTTTTTGTGACCAATAATACCGTGTTGACTGAAAAAATGCTCATCTTTCACATCTCTACTTAATTTCGAATTAGCCTCCGCATCTTTTCTAACGTGATTTGCATCTATAGTGACAGTCGACCGCAAAGCTTGAGTAGGATAATTTTGGAAAAATGAAGAATGAAGACATATTTCATGGTATAATATGACGAGGTAAAATCGCTTTGCACGGACTATAATGTTTTATCAATAGCCCGATGGTCCGCTTCGAAATGCCCCTGTGGCCCACCGGTAAAGAATTATTATTGTAAGCCCTCTTTTGTTTTTGGTGTTACACGATGCATGCATTACGTGATACATGCTACATCAACAGTTGTAAAGGATATTCACCAGGGAATAGTATGCATAATAATGAATAAATCATCACAATTTAAATGGACCTTCCGCAAATAAACTGTACCGAGTTCTTACGCCGTCGATCAGCGTTGTTCAACTGTACAGACTTGGACATCTATATGGATGATCCTAGTTGTCTAATTAAACTAATTAGCGTGAAATGCTGGTAATCTGATTCTAGTTTAATTTGTACAATATTTATATGCTTTAATTCTAATTCCAATCTAATTTCTGGTTTCCTGAAAATGCTACAGAAGAACTGTATAGTGCGAAATAATACAAGCCTGGTGTACAAACATTTGCTATTCTCATGCTTATGAGGATGAATTGAACTTGCTTCAATTACCAAGTTTTCGTGAATGCAGTAATTCTAATTCTAATCTATTTTGGAAAATATTGTAGTGATAATTCTAATTCTTATTATAATTTAGAAAAGCTGCAAAATTTAGCTGCGCAATACCGCCACAATGACCATGACTGCAATTTCAGAATTACTTGCTCACGATCGAGGATGACGTAGAATCGTCGTTAGCTTTGTGGGATGCTGGTTGCAAAATTCAGAGCCTTCGCCTCGTACCAAACACCGATGAAGATTCGAACAAAAACAAGAATAAAAGCGCCGGTATGTAACCGATTCGTTGTTTGTAACTTGATTCTTAGCGTTACATAATCTAACCCCTAATTCAATTGGAGTATCTTCAGAATATAGCGTGACGCCTGTAATGAATCGAAGTAAGTTATTTTCACACGTGTAAACTTTGTTGTTGGATGGCGCTTTACAATGACAATTATGTTCACACAACGTGTTAACCAACCTACAAACAAATGTTCTGTTACCAATTCCCAATTATACAATAAGTTATAATGGATTATGTTTCTGCGTTGGACTAAGGTTGATACAACATGAATATTTCACCCCAGTGTGTTCTGCCCAGATGTGGTCAAAGTAGGCTGCGTTGCTACTCAACTAGAAGTAGAAGTAGCCCCATAAAACTCTACTCAATTACAAGTAGAAGTATCGATGCCCGAGATATGTCAAAATTACTTCAAGTGGGTGAGGTTTTAGTCAAGGGCTTTTATGGCAATTTCACTTATAAAAGTCATGCTAACTTGTAGGGATGGCGTGAACCTCTGAAAGGTTCAGGTTCGTGTGAACGCGAACGTGAACCTATGACGTCAAGTGACGTCGTATTGCTAATTCCAACCCTACATTTCAGCAAAGCTATATATTAATGTACATTTTACACGATACCTAGAGACGACTCGGTCCACATTATGCCACGATGCTGAAGTTCATGCTGACTTTTTAAACGTCACCAAATGTATCAACTAGAGCAATCAAATGATATAATAAAATCAATACCTTCCGTCGCTTCGTCAACAATTTCGACGAGTTGGCTGAATTAGTCGAATAAGCGTCATTCGCTGACTATACGCACATGTAGCTTATTTCTCTCTTGATATTGTGTGATTGCGGGTCAAGCTCACGGCAGAGAGTCACTAAATATTCACACACGGGAAGCTGGATATTTCGGACAAACATTTGTAACAAAGCAAGTAACTATTTTGAGATTGGCAAGGGGCATGTTCGTTTAGTGTTGATTTTTTATGCTGCTAGCGCCATGCGCAGAGTGGTCCGTAGTTGAAATGCAAAGAATTACATTCAAACATGTTATAACGACGTGTCCAACTGTAATATATGAAAAACGGTTCACAGTGCAGAACCTACCAAGGTTCGTTTGTGAACGTGAACCTCTAAATTTCTGACGTTCACACACAAAACGCGAACGTGAACCTCACGTTCACACCATCCCTACTAACCTGTCTCAAAACTTCATTCCACTTTACAAAATCAAAGGCGTGAAATTTAGTTGGGCCCAAAGACTGTAAAAGTTGTAGTGTAAGTGGTCTACAAACATAACCAACTAAACTAAGTATATAGTGCAAGTAGGAAAAACCTTCTTGAGTACATCGAATTGAGTACTTCCTTACCGGTCGCCTATTTAGAATTATGATGAAGTATGGACCACTTTTTCATGCTTTTTCAGTTGGAATCTGAATTATTTTCAGACAACTGTCCCCGTGCCATCGCCGCTACACTGTCCGAGTGTGCGGAATTCGCGATCGCAGGGAGAGAGAGTCTTGGTTTTCGGAGAATTACGGAAATGGAACAATCGTCGAAAAACGAGGACCTTGTTACAGTAACCGGTCCGGTGAGGTAATCACATCACTGAATTATCTTCCCCTAACGTTATTCATACCTAATTAATTGGAGCGAAATTCCAGTAGTCTAACTCTAATCTAATTTGTGAAATGTTTCTATGCTCTTACTTTAATTCTCCCCCAATTTCTGGTTTTCCTGAAAATCCTACAGGAGAACTGTATAGTGCGAAACGAGTCAAGCTTGGTGCTCAAGTACCTACCTTTCCATTCTCGTGCTTATGGGAATGAACTCTGAATTGGTATGGACTATGAACTTGATTTTGTTCTATTCCTTTCCAAGTTTTTTGACTTCAGCCATTCTAATTCTGGTCTATGTCGGTAAATAATAATGTGTAGCTAGACTTGTGATTAGAATATATTTTGGAAAACCTGAAAATTTCACGTAACTTCTTTCGCGACAGGGGCGATTTCTTGAAGCAGTTTCGTCCTCGGCACGTCACTTGCTGCGTCTCCATTCAACGACACGGAGTCAATTATTACGTCACCGGCGACACGAATGGCACTGTGATGGTATGGTCAGAAGCGCAAAGAGAGGCTGTCGCGGCCGCAAATCACGCTCACGAGTGTCCGATAAGCTGCGTCGTGGCGGCCAAAGGTTATTGGTTATTATTATAGGTCCTCTAGAAATGTTTGTTTTCAAGTTGTAAAATTATGCCATCATTGTGTAAATACCTACTTTCCAAAAACATGTCGTATGAGCCTACAGACAATTGCCACTCGATATAGCCGACGTATATCGATATTGGCTGGTTGAAACCCTCAAAATAGTCGGTTCAACATTATTAGTACAGATATTTCGTCAAAGGAGCTATATTTAGCCTATGTTCTCAATTGTCAATGTCAATCCAATATGACGTCACAATTCAATATTCATGACGTCATGGATTAAAAAATCACAATAAAAACATGTTTTAAATTAGTGCCTTGTATTAAACATGTTTGTTTTAAATTGATTTTTGTTGTAAATGCAACCCTTGCTATAGTAGAGACGAATGTCAGCCGACAGATTTATGGCAATATGAATATAGTATTCAATTTAGTTCCATTCTTTTCAGTGTATCGCAATTCTTGGGTTACTTTGAATCGGTGAAATTTGTACTAAAGACGATTCCGATTCTTAGAGTTTTTCTAAAACCTGAACAGGATAGATCCGTGGCAGAGAGAAGTTCTGAATGCCAGCTATAGCTGATTGTCTGTATACCGACATGGATAGTAGTGTAATTTATGGATTTGCTATGGCGATGTGATTTTTATTTCACAGGAAAACTTGAGTTACCCCACAAACCCACAAACCCACAAACGTGTGTAATCATGATCATATCACCCTAACATTGTGCCCTAAATTTGACCCTTACTATAGAAATTGCGGTATTAGTGGCCATGGCTGCCGTAATGATCTTTGTGGCGAACTAGTAGCGAATATCTGGTAAATAAATTTTTGGTACTGTATAAACTTTGACATTTCCGATCCGAAAATATTTCATTTTCCAGCGCACGTCTTCTCAAGCGGCGCCACGGACAGATCGGTATGTGCCTTTGCTTGGGGCAAAGAAGAAATGGACCGTGCGGGCAAGGTAACTCTTCCGAACAACGCGGGCAAAATATCATCCCTCTGTCAAGTAGGCGCAAACCTATTCGCGGCCACCACCCTTCACATGATCGCAACCGTCGGTTTGAACCACCCTGCCTACGTTCCACAAATCATGAGGCCCGTGGAGGAACCGCAGTCGCCAAAACGTGATAAAGATCAAGGTTTAGATGGTGTCGCAAAGGGAAGGAGTGTGTTCACGCAATGGGAAAAATACGAGGTGGCGAGAGGCGACCGGCAAAAAGTAAAATGCGTTTGCACGACTGGTCGCATCAAGAGAAGGCCGGGTGGGTTCCGCGACTGACTGGTTAGTTAGAATCCCTTCTTGGGGTATACAGAACTTCAATATACAATTGAATAGCATATTCATATTGAAATAAACCCGCAAATTTTCGTTTGACACTCGTCAGGGGTAATCGTAAGCAAGTAGTCGAGAGTTGGAAAGAACATTGTATATGATATTTGGTGATGCGATAGCTGATATACTATATACGGCCTTACTTATGCTTCTACGTGAGTGGCAATGGTGACGATTCTGAGCAAGTCCGGGTTTCATATAGTTTGTTTCACTCACTCCCTACTCAACAGAACTTTCGTCTTCGCGGCTATCATCTGCAAGCAGCAGAAGGAAATTGTCAAAGAGCGCTAGGCGGGTATTGGTTTTAAAAACTATCGTATAAGTTAGGGGTCCTTAACCTGTGGCTCTCGAAAGGCGAATGCTGAAGCTACAACTATAAAACTACACTGCATTTCCCTTGTAGATTTACATCCTCACAACAGGTCCAAAACGAAACCGATGATCTTTTTTTAGAGTCATCGGCTACTTTTTAACAACTATGCCAGATGGCAATATGATGCCATGTCGCGGTGGAAGTGATGGCTATTTTTGTCATCAGCTTTCCGAAGTTGCGGTTACGGGGTTCACGCAACCACGCCAAAATAAATTAGGGGTTCGCGCGAGTAAAAACAGGTCAAGAAACCGTCGTTGTTGACGATAGTTCGCGGTCACTCATGGCGCCGCAGAGCGTTTTCCTGAGCACATCAGACGCATCTGTATAGCTGGAGGTCAAAAACCTTCGTAATTATTGAGGTTTTTCGGATTTCACATAGAATGATACCATGACGAGGGGTTAAGGTTCACCCAGAAAGAGTGACGTAGGCGACGAAAGGCACCTTTATAACCCCTTCAAAATTGAGGTTAGGCAGTATTATGTCACCTACGTTTAATTTATTACAGCATACACCTAACTTCACGTGGTTGTTAGAGAACAATCACCTCATCTCCAAATTTCGACCCTGACTAAGCCTACGAGAGTATCGTGAACTGTTCAAAATACAAATGCGCTATTATAGATAGACCAAATGTGTAGTAGTCTACCTATTAAATCCAAACAGTTCCGAAGGGTTTCCCTTTGACGCCTGCGAGAAGGATCCATTGGTTATTGAGATAATTTCCGTTGAATACCAGATTTGTTGATTTACTACATACTCTAACATTAAAGTCATAAAACGCCATAATGAATACATAAACATTGATGAGTTACGTTGTATGGACCTGTATTTATTGGTATGCTTTAAGAACGAGGAGACAGCAAGCATCCCATTCACTCCGTCGGCCCGCATTCTCCGCCCGTCCGCGCACAAGCAATACAAACAAACCCAGGTCAAGCGTAAACGGCAGAACTCAAACTAACAACGCCCCTCCGTCGATTACCAGCGCATTCGCGAGCCCGAAACTTCGAACCAGCGACCGGGTTTTGAAAAGGTACCGTACATGGTTGGAAAACTATATTACTATAAAACTATATTAGAACTAGCATTATAGCTACGAAGTTTTATTCTAAATTAGACTGGAGTTAGAATTATAGCTGCATATTTTTCCCAATCAGGGTTGTAATGACTCGAGTCATGACTCGACTCGAGTCAGACTCGAGTCACGATTTTCGGATGACTTGACTCGACTCGAGTCATTTTCTCAAAATACGGAAATGACTCGACTCGACTTGAGTCAATCTGTGTATTGACTCGACTTGGACTCGAGTCATTGCGCATGACTCGAAGCAAGTCATTGACTCGAGATTCAGACGGCGAAGACCGACATTTCATGGTAATTTCGAAGCCAACACACTATTGGGATTTCGTTTGTTGGTACTTGTGCTTGAAAATGCGACCAGAAACTGCTAAAAGTGAGGAAAATTGATATATTATAAATGCACACCATTCAATATCACCAAACAGAGTTAGAAAAGGGGGGTTAGGAAGACTTTAACTGGAAACTGAGCAGTCAACACAATGACTTGGACTCGGACTCGAGTCATAATACCATGACTCGGACTCGATCCTCTGTTCGCTGACTTGGACTCGGACTTGACTCGGTGGGAATTGAAAATGACTCGACTTGACTCGAGTCAAAAATATAAAAGTGAGATTGACTTGTGACTCGGAGCCTTGTGACTTGGTTACAACCCTGTTCCCAATTATATTAAAATTAGAATTACCGAATCCGCGGAAACTTGGAAATCTCAAATGTATATTAGGGCTGTTCAAAAATAACTTTTTTCCGGATTCCAGCCATTCACTGATTAAATTATCAGGATACCCTAGAAAAACGCTGCACACCAAATTTGGTTCAATTCTAACAAGTATAAGCCGCCGCAGAGCCAATTAGAATTATTAATTTATTAGGAAAAATCTTTAAATTCTTTTTTTTTTCAAACTCTCTGTTAACCCAATGAAATTGTCGAGTTGTCTTCAAAAACGATGCAAAATAAATTTGACTCAATTCCAACTAGTAGAAGCGGTCAGCGGAGGTATTTGAGATTTTCATTGATAATTCTCGGATTATCCCTAATTGGTGGATAATCCGAGAATTATCAACAAAAAACTCAAATAACTCCGATTCTACTAGTTGGAATTGAGTCAAATTTATTTTGCATCGTTTTTGAAGACAACTCAACAGTTTCATGGGGTTAACAGAAAAATTTGAATTTTTTTTTCTTTATAAATTAAAAATTTTAATTGGCTCTGTTAGAATTGAACCAGATTTGGTGTGCAGCGTTTATCTAGGGTAACCTGATAATTTAATCAGTGAATGGCTGGAATCCGTAAAAAAAAGTTATTTTTGAACAACCCTAAATGTATGTATAAATGTATGGCTCATTTCACACCA